>NC_025999.2:43826086-43884052 GCF_000442705.2 Elaeis guineensis
TTCCAATTTATCTCATGCAATTCTCAATAAAAATCCTTGCCTCTAAAACATTAATAGCCTCTTGTGTTTACACAACAAACCATAATATTTTAGTTAAGTAGGACCCTTCATTTCAATACAGTCAAAATAGAATATAAATGCTCTTGTGGTTACAACAAAGCATTATACTCAAAAATACTGTAAGCATCTCGATGCGCCAGAACAATATTATGTCAGTTTTCATAATTGATCTTGTGATTACACAACAAACCTAATATGGTTCGTGACATAATAATGTCCTAGCATGAAGGAAGGCCATAATGTAGTGAATATAACACCAAGCATCCCAACCAAGAATTAAATTAATCTAATTAGCCAGGTAAGTGGGAGAGAGGGGGGGTCCCCCGTTGCTTTCCTTTAAATATCAATAAATTGATCAGATCAGACAACGTAACCAATTAGAAACCATTCTCTTTACCAATCATGAACCACTTTCGTAGACACTGATTGATCAATTAGACATCTGGACTGGTTTTGCTATTGGTTAATTACACTACAACTTAATATCATTTTATAGAGGGGTTTTGAGGTCTCAATGCACATTTAATTTCTATATCATACTAAATATGAATAAAAGAAATTAGCATCATAGTGAACACAATTCAATATGACAGGACAACATTTCCATAATTATATACATCATAATTTAATTATGAAATAATGAATATGATCTCATCATATTAATATCATATAAAAATTATAAATTATGATCATATCATATTTATAATATTGCCATTAAATCATTAACATATCATCATATGATTTAATTCTAACAAGGTCAATCTGATACCACTATAGGGTTTGGTGTCAAGGCAGAAGCATGGATTTCAAAGTAATTATTATGAAATCATAAAACCAAAACCTAACTCCAAGATCACCTTATCAAATTAAACCATATAATATGCATTAATATCATAATATAAGTATAGAAACATACCTCTTATCGCTAGACCCTAATTTGTTGCTCGATCGCCGGTTTCCACCAGGTGCCCACGTGTTCACCCTCCAACGTTGATCCACACGGGACTCGATCAACCCACTAGCACCTATTTAAATATTCTCTAATTAAATTCTAATTTATCAGAATTTAAATGCAATTTGGGCAGAATCTCCTTTCTTGGCTTTGCTGTCACACTGTTGGACCTTTTCTTGCCTTCCTTTCTTGCTCCTTGTCACCTTAATTTTTATTCCAATTCTCTAAGCCTTTTGGAAGACTTCTTATCCTTTATCAGGACCTTATCTAGGCTAGAAGAAGAATAAAAAAATTGGACAAGAAAGCCTATTGTAAGAAAGAAGGAAGAGTTTGAATGAGCGATGACTCCTCGCGTGCACCCCTATTTATATTGCACGTAGGGGTGCAAACCAACATCTCACGCCCACTCACATTCATCTCATGCCTCCTCTATTTCTCACACCCATTTGATGAGAAAAATGCCATGTGACATCAAAGTTGGGTTGAAGAGGCCTTATTTCAGAAGGACTCTTCGATCAACTTACGGTGTTCACATGAAAGTCGCAATGCTTCTCTTATTGGCGCCATCAACCCATGCCTTGGATCCAGAAGGAAGCCCATCCAATGGCCAAGATAGAGGGTGCCAACATTAGGTGGGCGTAAGAGATAAGGGGCATGGAACAATTCAAAAAACTCTCTCCATTTGATTTGGTCCAAGGGCGTTCCAAGGGGTGGCACATGGGATTTCATCCTTACTCTTCCCATAAATATTCTACAGTATTTCAGATACAGAAGGACTCTTAGGTGCCTTCTAAGAATCTGAAAGCCTCGTAGAATAAAAAACCATGGAAGAAAAAGGATAAGACCAAGTTAAGGGGGCGCCAACTCTATCCATGCGCCATGTGCATATGCACATGATTTAAATCCATTATCTCATTCCTAATTTTTCTATGAAGAGTTTAATACTCAGAAGACTCTAGGTGCCTCTTAAGATTTTTGAAAATTTTTCATAGAATAAAAGCCATGGAGAAAATGATAAGACCATGTTAAGGGGCGCCAACTCCCCATGCGCCATGTGGCACATGCGCATGGATTTAAATCCACACGCCAAGAGAGAGACTCTTAGGCATGTGGTTCCCTGGTTTTTGGCAACCAACAGTAAGCTCAATTAGAATACTTTAAATCCATTTCAAGACCAAATCCAATTTGACTCAAATTAGTTCTAAATTAGCCCAAATCAGAATCCGATTCGAATCCGATTTGAATCTAGATGCTAGGGTTTGCAACATGTGCTAGCATGTTTAACTTGCAAACATGGTTTAATCAAATTAAACCCATGATCAATTCTCTTTGTGTGTGACCCATTGGGTTCCACATCTAGCCAGTAGAGAGTCCGGGTGCAATTTGACCTAATTTGGTTAGAACACAACCGAGTCGATTTAGGTCAAATCTAGCTGACCCATTTCGATCAATCAGAACAGCTTCTAATTAACGATCGAATTAAATTCTTTAATTCGATCAAACTTACAAGACATGATTGATGTCTAGCAACGTATCATGTCTACCTGAAAGATATAGAATTTTGATAGAAATACCAAAAATACTCTTCAGTGGAAAATTATCGTGCAACTTGATCTTACGATCATCCTGCATCCCGAATATAAGTTTGGGTATGAAAAAATATCAAACCTAATTTTATATTCATATTTCTCTTAATCAGATAATAATGATTCAATTTATGAAATATTAGAAACTATTTTTAATTTTTTATAATGCTCTGATCAAAGTTTTTTTGAATCATTATTCAATCGAAGCAGATAGGATGCGATCTCCTCTTACTAGGAGTGATCGTTTCCATATTGACCTACTCACAACCTTCATAAGCAATCCACCATATCTAGAACATCCCGTACATAATTAAATCATGAATGAGTATGATCCAAAATATGGATTCATGCTTATAAGTTCTATGGCAATCTCAGGTCAAAAGATTTACATGCACAATTCCCACTATGAGAAACATCTGTTGACATGTAGGTAAGACTCCATTAGATGTTCTTTAATTGGATCAATTCAGTGAATCCATTCTCTAATGAGCACTTACATCCTTATATTAGTGTCATACACAAGTAATTGTGAGATCAATTATCCTCTCCATCGAGCATACACAGGATGTACCAGTCTTACCGAAAATATTGATCTCCTACTCAATATTCCATCGACTAGGAATATTTAAAATTAGGGTTTTAAGATTTTAGATCTCACTGGTATGATTGCATCATAACCCTAAAATCATAGCCCTGATTTATGAGGTTCATCAAAAAATAAAACACAGCATATGATGAACTAAATGCCTTTATTTATTTAAAATATAAGTACATGAGTTGTCGGGAGACAAAAGAATATCCATCAAATTACACATTTTGATTGGCTTATAGGGCATATTCCTTTCAATCTCCCACTTGCACTAAAGCCAATTGTCCTAATATTTCAACCCCATACAATCGAGGTGGCGATCAAACTGCTACTGTGGTAAAGCTTTAGTGAACGGATCCGCTATGTTGTTCTTTGTGTCTACTCGTTCCATAATAATATTTTGTCTTTCAATTATTTCACGAACGAGATGGAAGCATCTCAAAATGTACTTGGATTTATGGTGAGACCTGGGTTCCTTTGCTTGAGCAACTGCTTCAGTATTATCACAATAAAGTGGTACTGGGCTCTCAATCTCAAGAACAACACCCAATTCAGTGATGAACTTCTTCATCCAGATAGCTTCCTTGACGGCTTCACTTGTAGCTATGTATTCTATCTCTGTGGTTGAGTCAGCTTCAGTCTGCTGCTTAAAACTCTTCCAACTTACTGCTCCACCATTCAAAGTAAAAACATACCCTGAAATGGATTTGCTATCATCTGAATCTGATTGAAAACTAAAATTAGAGTATTCTTCTAGTTTAAGATCAGATCCACTATATATAAGAAAAATATCCTTAGTCCTTCTTAAGTACTTTAGAATATTTTTTACAGCCTTCCAATGATCCTCTCCTGGATCAGCCTCAAATCTACTGGCTATGCCTAAGGCATAAGCTACATCAGGCCTGTTATATAACATAGCATACATTATTGATCTTACAGTCGAAGCATAAGGAATAGAACTCATTCTATTTCTCTCTTCAGGTGTCTTAGGAGACATCTTCTTAGAGAGATGTATGCCTTGACTCATGGGTAAGTAACCTTTTTTACTCCCATCCATACTGAACCTTTTCAGTATTAAGTCAATGTACTTAGACTGAGATAAGCCTAGCATCCTTTTAGATCAATCTCTATAGATCTTAATTCCAAGTATATAGAATGCTTCTCCCAAGTCTTTCATGAAAAACTTATTAGATAGCCATAGGTTGACTGATTGTAACATTAGGATATCATTCCCAATGAGGAGTATGTCATCCACATACAGAACCAAGAAAAGTATAGCACTCCCACTAGTCTTCTTGTATACACACGGTTCATCCACATTCTTGATGAAGTCAAACTCTTTGACTGTTACATCAAAGCAGATGTTCCAACTCCTTGAGGCTTGCTTTAATCCATAAATAAATTTTTTAAGCCTGCATACCTGATTTGGTCTGTCATTTGAGACAAAACCCTGTGGCTGTGACATGTAGACCTCCTCTTCTAGAAAACCATTCAAGAAGGTGGTCTTAACATCCATTTGCCATATTTCATAATCATAGTATGCTGCTATTGCAAGCATAATCCGAATAGATTTGAGCATGACAACAGGTGAAAAAGTTTCATCATAATCAATACCCTATTTTTGTTTGAAACCTTTAGCTATCAATCTAGCTTTATAGGTTTCTATTTGACCATCTGCTCCAATCTTTTTCTTATAGACTCATTTGCACCCAATAAGGTTTATCCCTTTTGGTGCATCAACCAAAGTCCATACTTTGTTGGTGTACATGGAGTCCATCTCGAATTTCATGGCATCCTGCCATTTGTCTGAGTCCTTACTCATGAGAGCTTCCATATAGGTCAAAGGTTTGTCATTCTCAATGACTTGGGCTTCATTATTCTCAATAATGAACCCATACCTTATAGGTACTTGTCGTACCCTATCTGACCTACGGATGGGGGTTATGTGTTCTGATTCTTCCTTATTTATGTGAATATTTGGTTGAGAAACATCTATTTATTTTTCTTGAATTTCATTAATTTCAATATTTCTCCCACTGCCTCTTTCTAGGATAAATTCTTTCTCCATGAAAGTGGCATGCCTACTTATAAATACCTTTTGTTCAGTAGGGTGGTAGAATAGATATCCTATACTATCCTTAGGATATCCTATAAACAAATATTTATCTGCTCTAGCATCTAGCTTATGTCCAAAATTTCTTTTGACATATGTTGAACATCTCCATATCTTAAAATATTTAAGATTGAGTTTCTTACCTCTCCATATCTCATATGGAGTGCTAGATACAGATTTAGAAGGTACTCTATTCAAGATAATTATTGCGATTTCTAAAGTATGACCCCAGAAGGAAATAGGCAACTCAGCGAAGCACATCATGGACCGCACCATATCTAATAAGGTACGGTTCCTCCTTTTAGCTACACCATTTAATTGTGGTGTATAAGGAAGTGTCCATTCAGAGATAATTCTCTTTACCTTAAGATGGTCTAAAAATTCACTAGATAAGTATTCTCCTCCTCGATCAGATCGAAAGATTTTTATATTTTTTTTAGTTTATTTTTCGACCATACTTTGATACTCTTTGAATTTATCAAAGACTTCAAATTTATGTTTTATAAGATATACATATCCAAACCTAGATAAATCATCTATAAATGTAATAAAATAAGAGTATCCACCTCTGACCTGGGTTGTCATCGGACCACATACATCTATATGTACAAGTCCTAACAACTCATTTGTCCTATCTCCAAATCCACTAAATGAAGTCTTGGTCATTTTACCCATGAGACATGATTCACAAGTTCCTAATGATTCATAATCATAAGGATCAAAGAACTTTTCTTTGTACAACTTGTTAATCCTAGTCTCATTGATATGACCAAGTCGACAATGCTAAAGTAAGGTATTATTTATATTATCTCTCTTATGTTTTCTATTTTTATCAATATGAAAAATATTATCATTCAAACATAGAGTCAACAAACCATTGTCAAAAATCCCATGGCAAATTATTTCATTAGAAAAATTAATCGAGCAACCATTGCTCGTTACAAATATTTGATATCCTTGTTTTATCAACAAGGGTACAGATACAATATTTCTAATGATCTTAGGCATGTAATAACAATTTATTAGCTCTAAGATCTTCCCAAAAAGAAACTTCAAGATATTTGTCCCTATAGCTTCTGCTTGGATAGACTCTCCCCAGCACCGTAGAGCTCAAAGTCTCCCTTCCTCAAACTTCTAATTTTCTGCAGCCCCTGCAATGATTTGCAGATATCAAAACCATAGGCGATATCCAATATCCAAGAATTTGAAATGAAAGAATTCAATGATAATATTGTATATATCTCATACATACCTTTTGGTGCATTATTTGCACCAGTCTTCACTGTTGCAAGGTAAACCTTGCAATTCCTTTTCCAATGACCTGTCTTGCCGCAGTGAAAGTAGGTCGACTGTCCGGAGGTCTTCTTTCCTTTCTTCCTCTTATTTATACCACCTTTAGGGTTCAGCCTCTTTTTAGAACCCTTTTTGCCTGCCTTCTTCTTGGAGATCCCATCCACAAGAAGAAGAGGAGCCTTATCCTTCTTAATATGGCTATCTGCTATCTTGAGCATATTTAACAGCTCAGGCAAGAAAGAATTCAGTTTGTTTGTTTGATAGTTCACGACAAACTGAGAAAATGATTCTGGGAGTGATTGCAGGATTAGATCCTGACTCAACTCCCCATCCATAACAAAACCTAATTGACCTAATCGAGTGATCAGGTCAATAACCATCAAAACATGATTTTCTATGGATGACCCCTCTGCCATTCTGGCATGGAATAACTGCTTAGATATCTCATATCTTGCAGTCCTACTCTGTTCCCCATAAAGTTCTTTTAAATTGAGCAATATGGAATGAGTGTCCATGCTATCATGCTGCCTCTGCAACTCATTTGTCATAGAGGCAAGTATGATACACTTGACAGTTAAAGAGTCATTTTGCCACATCCTATATGTGGCTTTTTCTTCCTCTGTGGCATCCTCCCCAACTGGCTCAATATCAGGGATATCAAGGATGTAAGAAAGCTTCTCTTGACTAAATACTATTTTAAGATTTCTCAACCAGTCCACATAGTTGGTACCAGTCAATTTATTTGTATCCAAAATAGAGCGAAGTGAAAGTGAAGAAGCCATTAATCTACACAATAAAGAATATTACATAAGCAAACAACTCAAGATGATATGCACAATTAAATTAGGACTTTAATTTTATTGTGTCTCCCACTATTTTATCAGACATCATAACCCTCTAGTATGATGTTCGAGAAAATCCTGATTGATTTTCTTAGTGGGATTGAGATCCTAATTCCTTATAAAAGATCTTGTGATTGCACAACAAACCTTTTATAAGTTTAAAGATAGGAAACGCTTTCCAATTGCATCTCATGCAATTCTCAATAAAAATTCTGGCCTCTAAAACATTAATAGCCTTGTGTTTACACAACAAACCATAATGTTTTAGTTAAGTAGGACCCTTCATTTCAATACAGTCAAAAATAGAATATAAATGCTCTTGTGGTTACACAACAAAGCATTATACTCAAAAATACTGTAAGCATCTCGATGCACCAGAACAATATTATGTCAGTTTTCATAATTGGTCTTGTGATTACACAACAAACCTAATATGGTTCGTGACATAATAATGTCCTAGCATGAAGGAAGGCCATAATGTAGTGAATATAACACCAAGCATCCCAACCAAGAATTAAATTAATCTAATCAGCCAGGTAAGTGGGAGAGAGGTGGGGGTCCCCCCGTTGCTTTTCTTAAATATCAATAAATTGATCAGATCAGACAACGGAACCAATTAGAAACCACATTCTCTTTACCAATCATGAACCACTTTCGTAGACACTGATTGATCAATTAGACATCTGGACTGGTTTTGCTATTGGTTAATTACACTACAACTTAATATCATTTTACAGAGGGGTTTTGAGGTCTCAATACATATTTAATTTCTATATCATACTAAATACATGAATAAAAGAAATTAGCATTATAGTGAACACAATTCAATATGATAGGACAACATTCCATAATTATATACATCATAATTTAATTATGAAATAATGAATATGATCTCATCATATTAATATCATATAAAAATTATAAATTATGATCATATCATATTTATAATATTGTCATTAAATCATTAACATATCATCATATGATTTAATTCTAACAAGGTCAATCTGATACCACTATAGGGTTTGGTGTCAAGGCAGAAGCACGGATTTCAAAGCAATTATTATGAAATCATAAAACCAAAACCTAACTGCAAGATCACCTTATCAAAATTTAAACTATATAATATGCATTAATATCATAATATAAGGTATAGAAACATACCTCTTATCGCTAGACCCTAATTTGTGCTCGATCGCCGGCAGCATTCCGTCAGGGTTTCCACCAAGTGCCCACGTGTTCACCCTCCAACGTTGATCCACACGGAGACTTGATCAACCCACTAGCACCTATTTAAATATTCTCAGTAATTAAATTCTAATTTATCAGAATTTAAATATAATTTGGGCAGAATCTCCTTTCTTGGCTTTGCTGTCACACTGTTGGACCTTTTCTTGCCATCCTTTCTTGCTCCTTGTCACCTTAATTTTTATTCTAATTCTCTAAGCCTTTTGAAAGACTTCTTGTCCTTTATTAAGACCTTGTCTAGGCTAAAGAAGAAGAATAAAAAAAATTGAACAAGAAGAGCCTATTGTAAGAAAGAAGGAAGAGTTTGGAATGAGCGTTGACTCCTCGGCGTGCACCCCTATTTATATTGCACGTAGGGGTGCAAACCAAGCATCTCACGCCCACTCTCAATTCATCTCATGCCTCCTCTCAATTTCTCACACTCCATTTGATGAGAAAAAGCCATGTGGATATAAAAATTGGGTTGAAGAGGCATCTTATTTCAGAAGGATTCTCCGAACTCAACTTACGGTGTTCACATGAGAAGTCGCAATGCTTCTCTTATTGGCGCCATCAACCCATGCCTTTGGATCTAGAAGGAAGCCCATCCAATGGCCAAGATAGAGGGTGCCAACATCAAGGTGGGCATAAGAGATAAGGGGCGTGGAACAATTCAAAAAACTCTCTCCATTTGATTTGGTCCAAGGGGCGCTTCCAAGGGGTGGCGCATGGGATTTCATCCTTATCTTTTCCCACAAATATTCTACGGAGTGTTTCAGATACAGAAGGACTCTTAGGCACCTTCAAAGAGATCTGAAAGCCTTGTAGAATAAAAAACCATGGAAGAAAAATGGATAAGACCAAGTTAAGGGGGGCGCCAACTCTATCCATGCGCCATGTGGCATATGCTCATGGATTTAAATCCATTATCTCTTTTCCTAATTTTTATGAAGAGTTTAATACTCAGAAGGACTCTTAGGCACCTCTTAAGATTTTTGAAAATCTTTCATAGAATAAAAGCCACGAAAAATAGATAAGACCAAGTTAAGGGGCGCCAACTCCCTCCATGCGCCATGTGGCACATGCGCATGGATTTAAATCCACACGCCAATAGAGAGACTCTTAGGCTTGTGGTTCCCTAGTTTTTGGCACCCAACAGTAAGTCCAATCAGAATACTTCGAACCCATTTCAAGACCAAATCCAATTTTGCTCAAATTGGTTCTAAATTAGCCCAAATCGGAACCCGATTTGAATCTGATTCGAATCTAGATGCTAGGGTTTGCAACATATACTAGCATGTTCAACTTGCAAACATGGTTTAATCAAATTAAACCCATGATCAATTCTCTTTGTGTGTGACCCATTAGGTTCCACATCTAGCCAGTAGTGAGTCTGGGTGCAATTTGACCTAATTTGGTTAGAACACAACCAAGCCGATTTAGGTCAAATCTAGCTGACCCATTTTGATCAATCAGAACAGCTTCTAATTAATGATTGAATTAAATTCTTTAATTCGATCAAACTTACAAGATATGATTGACATCTAGCAACGTATCATGTCTACCTGAAAGATATAGAAATTTGATAGAAATACCAAAAATACCCTTCAGTGGAAAATTATCGTGCAACTTGATCTTACGATCATCCTGCATCCTGAATATAAGTTTGGGTATGGAGAAATATCAAACCTAATTTTATATTCATATTTCTCTCGATCAGATAATAATGACTCAATTTATGAAATATTAAAAATTATTTCTAATTTTTCATAATGCTCTGATCAAAGTCTTTTTGAATCATTATTCGATCGAAGCAGATAGAATACGATCTCCTCTTACTAGGAGTGATCATTTCCATATTGACCTACTCACAACCTTCATAAGCAATCCACCATATCCAAAACACCCCGTATATGATTAAATCATGAATGAGTATGATCCAAAATGTGGATTCATGCTTATAAGGTTCTTTGGCAGTCTCAGGTCAAAAGATTTACATGCACAATTCCCACTGAGAAACATCTGTTGACATGTAGATAAGACTCCATCAGATATTCTTTAATTGGATCAATTCAGTGAACTCATTCTCTAATGAGCACTTACATCCTTATATTAGTGTCATACATAAGTAATTGTGAGATAAATTACCCTCTCCATCGAGCATACACAGGATGTACCAGTCTTATCGAAAATATTGATCCCCTACTCAATGTTCCATCGACTAAGAATATTTAAAATTAGGGTTTTAAGGTTTTAGGTCTCACTGGTATGATCGTATCATAACCCTAAAACCATAGCCCTGATTTATGGGGTTTATCAAAAAATAAAACACAGCATATGATGAACTAAATGCTTTTATTTATTTAAAATATAAGTACATGAGTTGTCAGGAGATAAAAGAATATCCATCAAATTACACATTTTGATTGGCTTATAGGGCATATTCCTTTCATGAAGGCCAAAAAAAAAATGACAAGAAAAGGAAAGAATACATAGAGTAAAAGGTAAAGAAGCTTTAAGGAAGCTTAGCTTCTTCAGACTTCGAACTCTCGGTTCCAGCCATCATCGAGGATTGCCTTAAGTTTTCGACTTCTTCTTCCAGTTCTTTCTTTCTTAACAACATCTCCTGATACATTTGGTGGAACCGCTGACTCTCGCCCTCCGACTCCCGAAACCTCTTCCTCAGGACTTCGGACTCCGCCTCGGCATACTTGACTGCCTGCTGCTCGTAGGCCAGCTGAATCTTTAGCCGCTGCAGTTCAGTCTTCTCTTGCCCAAGGGCCACGGATAGTTCTTCCATGGTTCCCCTCAAGGAATGGAGCTCGTCGGAGCCTTATGCAGAGATGGCCTGGACTCTCTCAGACAACTGCCTCTGAAGGTGGGCAACCTCGTCAGTCGCCGTCCTGAGCTTCCTTCGATAGTCATCTACTTGTCCGCACCAGCTGACTCGGTAGGCGTTGTAGTTCACCTCGACATCCTGCAGCTACTTTTGAAGGTCGAAAATTTTTTTTGACCAGTCTCGATCGCGGTCGGCCTGAGTTGTGAACCAGGATGAGCTCCCTGCCAACTGGCCGATCTTCTCCCGTGCAGCCGCCAGCTCAACCTCAAGGGAGCTGATCTTGGAAGCTTGAGTCCAAGATCAGTTGCTGGCACATTTTCGGAGTTCCTCAAGCTCCCTCACGAAGTCAGCCTTCCTTTGGGTGTAGTCCATGAAGCCCTTTTTGTGGAGATCCCGAAAGTGAACAGCCTCCGCAGTGACTTCCGAATGGCTCTTCCTCAGTCAGTGAAGTTCATCATCCAGCTTCTTGAATTTCTTCGTCAGACGACGAACTTTCCTTCTGAGGTCCCGGACCATCAACTTTAGAGGAATCTCCTGTGGTAGGGGGAGAGCTTCGACAGGACACTATCGTTGGAAGACAAGAATGCCACAACACAAATCAGTGCTAGAAAACAAAAGAGAAGAAAGGGAATGCAGAGTAAAAAAGAGAAGCCCTCTGTAAAGAAGAACCCGATTTCATTGATTAAGTTGTTCTTAAGTACAAGAGAATGAGGAAAGTTGCAAAAAAAAAAGAGAATATAAATTTAGAGGTTTCGGACCTCTGGGGCAGAAGTGGGGGAGCTCGGCACCCCTGGAAGATCGGCCACGGCAGTCGCAACAGTCGAAGAAGTCTCGACTGGAGGAAGATCGGCAGTAGCCTCAGAAGGCCCGACTTCATCATCGGATGCCTCATCCAGAAAGTCGAGGTCCAGCTCAGGAAACTTTTCGATCACCTTCTCTTGGCAGAGCTCAAAGCTCTTGATAAAGGCGGCCTGGCCAAACTCGATCTTCAGATCCCTCATCTCGGAGGAGGTTTTGAACTCCTCCACTGCCCAGACCGTTGCCTCCAAAACTAGGGTCGGGATCTATGCCTTCAACTCGGAGACCTCGGCCTCTGCTTTCTTTCTTTCCTCCTCCAAGGTGGCCCTCAAGTCTATCGAGGTCTGCTCCTCCTTCTGCAGTGCCTCTTGGAGACTCACGACTTCGATGATCTTCTTCTTGAGGCGGGCGGCCTCGGCCTGGCGACCTTCCTCTGCCTGGGTGGCCTCGATGTTGGTGATGAGCTGGTGATGAGCTGGTGTCCAATCTACAAGAGCGGTCAGGAAGTCAATATAAAAGCTGAGGAATAAGCTAAGCCAAGAGGTGAGAAGAAGAAAGGAGTAAATTGACTTACCTCGAGAAAGGACCCCAGAGAGTCCCAGACCCGCTGCTCAGGATCGGTGTGAACGGTCCTATGGACGACCTCGGACGGGATGCACCCATCGACCAATCTCTTTATTATATCCCTATTATTGAAGAAATTTTTCCCTGGATCTTCTTCAGAGCCATCGGCCTCCTCGATGGCGGCCCTGCAGCTGCGGCTCTTGTGGGTCAATGTCTTCTTTCTCCTTCTCCGTTCGGCCCCCGGTGCCTCCTCGGACCAGGCCTTTGGAGCAGGAACGTCGGTCGGGGGGGCTCCTTAAAGAGGCCCGGGGGACTGTGAGCTAGACGTCGGAGGGAGAGTCGACGGCAATGGCCGTCTGGGCAGGCACGGTCGAGCTGGTCTCTTCTGTCCTTGCCCTCTTCGCCGCCCCCGAGGATGCTGCGCCTTTCTTTTTGTGGGTCTTGAGACCCTGGGCTAGCATTCGAGCTACGTCAGCATCCATATCTGTAGTGAATGAAGATCGACACAGCTTAACAAAGGAACAAGAAGAAAGGGGAAGCATAAATAAATAAATATATATATATATATATATATATATATATATATATATATATATATATATATATACCGGCAGGGTTGAGAGGGCTTAGGCCGATGTTAAACAAGAGTTGTTCCTTCAGGAGGTTGGAGAGAAGAAGGGCTGGATAAGCCTCGAGTTTGTTGGAGGCTTCAAGGTCATCCTGTCCCAAGCTAGAAGCCCAACGGACGGAATCCCTCAGGGAGCCCCAGGGGGGTAGCCCCAGCTCCAAGGATGGGCATCGGACGTAGAAGAACCTCTCTTTCCAGTTGTGAATAGAAGAGGGGGCACCTTTCAGCAACCCCTTTCTACCGAACTGAGGGAAGAAGTACCACCAGTCCTTTGCCGAGGGATGACGCTTGAAGGTATAGAAATTTCTAAACAAAGAAAGAGTCGGCCGAACTTCAACTAAACTACAGAGGGAAAGAAATCCTATCATAAACCTAAAAGAGTTCGGTGCAACAGAAACTAAAGAAATGTTTAAGAAGCGAAAGAGTGCAATAACAAAAGGTGGAAGCGGAAGTCGAAGTCCGACGCGGAAAGCTTCTTGGTATAAACAGAAGCAATCGGGGGGAGAAGCGCTAGCCCGGCCAGTCGGCCCGGGAAGCTCCAACTCGTACTCTAGAAGAACTCCGTACTGAATCCTAATCAGTGAGAGTTCCTCCGGAGTCAAAGAGCTGGGGATGGTGTCTGGTACAAAGACCGGATGAGGTTCATCTACAGAACTAAGATTTTGGAGAGCTGGGACGGACGAACTCCTAGAACTGCTAGAGGAGGAAGTGCTGGAGGAGAAAGTGCTGGAGGACATTTTGAATCGAGAAAAAATCCTAAAAACTCTGAAAAAATTAGGAAAACTAAGAAATGGGATGTTCGTGGAAAACCAAACAGGTGGAATATAACAAAAGAAAAATGGAAGAAGAATAGCAAAAGAAAAAACAAAGAGGGGAGTTCTGGAACTAACCTAGGCTGGTCCGAAGGATGCAAAGATACAGAGATGGGGATGACTCGAAGAATGCCTAAGGCCAAAAAAGACGCTGAGGAAGAACGAAACTCTCAGGAAGAATGAGGGACCGAGAAAACTTCCAAGCAAAGTGAAACCCCTGAAGGAGGGAGGCAGGTTTAAATAGGCGATGAGGTCCGACAGAATAATGATCGCGGATCTCCTCTGGCCGATCTACAACCACCGCGTGGCCCACTCACTGCTGTAGGCGACTGAAAATGGCCGACAGTTGACAGAACCATTATTGCACCGTACCTTGAGCAACGCTCCAACAAAAATCTCGAAAAAATCTTTTCGGATTGCCTCGATTTGAAAAGGCTCCAGCACCAGCACGCCAAACGCCAAAATATCTGGAAACAACTGGGTACGAAAATTGAGGGAGGCAACTTCGGCTGTAAAAATTTTTCTGTACTTCCTTCATTCGGAGCCCGAACTCAGAAGTAGGGAGATTGGTGTTGGGTATAAAATACCCCTAGCCGAAGTTTGTAAAAGGCTGACCCTTCCAGGGCTCTTCCAGCTTCCGACTTTGTATGGCATCTTTCTGAATTTCCTCGACCGTCCGAGCTTCCATAATACCATCCGAACTTCTCCAATAATAAGCTCCCCCATTCATCTACCGGACTACTCCAAATGTTCTCTGGGCTTCACTATCAGTTAATTTTCTATAGTGATCGACTATTCTCCGAATCTCTTCCAGACTTCTTCCGGCCACGAACGACTTTACTCCGAACTCCTCCCGGACTCCTACAGGAGCCGGACTCCATCCGAACTTCTACAACGGATGAATTTCAGATGAATTCCTACAAAAGCTGGATCTCTACCCCGAACTTTTATTGTAGGTGGACTTCATCCGAACTCCTACAAGGGCCGGGCTCCGTCTGAACTTCTACAGTGGATGGATCACAGATGAGCTTCTACAACGAATAGGCTCCACCAGCAGGATCTCTACTCCGAACCTCTTCCAGACTTCATCAAGGATCGAGCTTCTCCAACGATGGGACTTCTACAGTAAGCGGTCTACTCCGAACTTCTACGACAATCGGTCTCCATTCGGACTTCTACGGTAAGCAGACTCCTTCTGGACTCCTACAGGAATCGGACTCTGTCTGAACTTTTACAGTGGTTGGATTTTGGGCGAACTTCTACAACGGACGTGCTCCAGTAGTTGGATTTCTATAGTGACCGACTGTCTCTGGTGTCTTCCGTACCTCTCCAGCCATCAACCTTCGACAGCGCCAGCCGACCTTCCATAGATTCATCCAGTCTCCTCCAACGGATGAACTTCCACAACGCCTCCCGAATTACGCTATCAGCCGACCTTCTGTCGGATTTCTCATGCAATCGGACCTCTCTGACGGACAATCTTCAGACGAGCTTCCGCATCAGGCAAATCTCAGACGAACTTCTCTGGCAATCAGATTTCTACCGAACTTCACCAACGAAAAGTCTCTATCCGAGCTTCTACAGCAGATGACTCCCGCCTGTAGCATCAGCACCCAAGGTATCTGACAACAGTAGACTCGTCAGCAACCTCAAAAATATTCGAGCTTCTTTCGGATGGCTGAGATAGAGAGCCATTCCGCTTCATCAGACGTCCCAGTCGAGCTTCAGCCATCAGGCCCAAACTCTCTGGCAAGTCACGACAATGGCCACTACTCCACTCCACTCTCTATAACAGGTTCCATGCGGCCCCACTACTCTCTAGTAAGTCGCGACAATGGACACCACTCCACTCTCCATAACAAACTCCATGTGGCCCTGAACACCCCCTGACACCAATACTCTCCGTAACAAACTCCGCGTGGCCCCGAACGGCCCACTACCAGGCGGTTACAAATGTTGTTGTCAATCAGTTACGCTCTCCATCTATAAAAAGGGACCTCCATATATGTTCTTCTCTAAGCTCTAAACTCTATCTCGAAATTCTGCTAAAATCCCATTTGAGTGCTCCATTTCTATTAAGGCAAAGTACTAACTTGAGCGTCGAAGGATTTTATCGGAGCACCCCCAACTCCGATTTAGACTTTTCTTGCAGGTTCTGACAACAGACGCGATCCTCTCGACTCTAGCTTCTCCAACATCGACGGAATTCTCCACCAACAGAACCTGAACCTCATGTGTAGTGGCAGCTAGACATAGTCAACTGTTCAATTCTGTTTGACCCATAACTTAATTCTCAATCAAGTTAGCTTATATGTTCAATCAAGTCAAGTACTTCCAAATTGGACATATAAACATAGGTCAATTCTTTCCTACTTTGTCTGACTTGTGTGCGTGACTCCATAGGTTCAAATACTAAGCCGGTAGTACAGAAATCAATTCTTACACTAATCGAGATACCATTTAGCAATGATTTCTGACGTTCAGATAGGTCGAATTATTGTAAAAGAATATTTCAAAACTCATATACATGGTTATCGCATAATTCATCCTTTTGACCTTGAATGCGCTAGGATGGTCTCAAGTTAACTATCAACTGAGATTGCTTCATCCGCATTGTATTTCAACTTTTCAAATCTATCTCATGGATTATCCTAGCCAAGATTTTGCTAAATTAAAATACAGTGATACATCAACTTCAATAATCCGGAAGAGTCAATCTCATTTTGATCCACACACAAATTTCGCAAGTACTTAACTGTACCTAGTAGTCTTCCGTCACTATATTAGAAATCTAAATAATCCGGTACCAAAGTACAGTGAGTTGCTTGTAAGTCACTATGGTGATCTCAGGTCTGAAGGATACTTATACCCATGTGTTTAGCAAGCAGCTCTTGACAGCAGAATACTTAGCAGGTGAGTCATTTGTTCAGTGATGATGTACCTCTAAATCTCACCTGTATGCCATATCAGTATCACCACACTCCTTGGTTAAGAGGACAACCAATCCATATGGCACATAACGACCTCTACTCGATAAACATCATTGTCCTATAATGACGTATCATTTGGTCGCGAACATATTTAAGAACTATACGATAAATTCTCTGTTTATCGCACACTAGCATAGTTCTAAGGACTTCATCACAACACAAGAGTTCAAAGAGGATGTAACTTTATAATGAAAAATATCAGAATAATTTTTATTCAATATTCAATAATTCATATATAAAGATGAACTCAATCATCACATGATTGGTTTTAGGACATAATTCCCAACAGTTGCAACCCCATGCTGGGTGCAGGCATGGGTGCATGAGGGTCCCTCATTAGGCACTTATCCTATCTCAAACAAGATTTCTTATTAGATAAGGAAAAGATTAATTCAAATCAGATTTAAATTAAGACTCCTAATCTAATAGGTCATGAAAAATCATCTATAAATAGGAAGGACTTCTAACTATCAAAGGATAATAATTAGATTGTGTGCTAAAGTGAGAAAGAGAGAGAGAAAAGGCGTCACACCACCTTCTCCTTGGCATGGTGTTTGGGCGTCCACCTTCTCCATGGCGTGAAGAGGCCTAGGTGTCCCACATTTGGGTGTGAGGCGTCACACTGAGGATCCTTTCCCTCCCCTCCTTGCTATCTTATGAAGGTACAACAATCTGATACTTCATCCCACTTTCCTATAAAGCCTGATGTGTATGTGAAGTAGAGGGTTTGTTCGTTCAAACCTTTGCGAGGCTTTGGATTCAGAATCCTTTGGAGATTTGATCTCTATTCTGCTGTGAATCAAGTAAAAGATAAAATCTTTGTTAATATATTATAAAAAAATTTTAGATGCTTCCTGGCAATCTGTTCTGAAACATTCCTATTTTCTTCAATAGATTAGGTTAGAAATAAGGCAATTGACTTGATCTAAACCTTATCCAACAAGATCATTTCTGTTCCCCAAAATTCGATCTTAGATTCACCAAATTTTTGTCGAGGTTCAATACACTTTTTCTTTTTTCTTTCCTTCCTATCCTCCTCCTATCCTAAAGAACTGAAAAAAAAAAAGGAAGGGGCGAAATTTTAGTCACGTCACGTAGAATTGTATCTCTAATTTTCTTCATTTCTTCGCATATTAATAACTAGAATGAAAAAAAAGGGAATGACAAGGCATCTAGGAATAAACGATTAATTTCTATCAATAGACCTGCTAAAGAAGAAGAAATTGATTTAACCATATGCTAGCATGGTGCACCAAACCCATAGAATTTTATCAAATCCTAATCCAATTGTGACTTCATAAGCCTAATTGGTCAATCCAAGATTAAATCCCTTATTGTGTGACCCTATAGGTTCAATTCTGTCTAATAGTAAGATATATCATGATCTCCATTATAGTATCATTGAAACTCCTTTCAAAGGATTGAAATAATTTCAACTCACACCCATCAAGGATCATCGATTCAGTATGATCCTAGTAGCTCTCACAATCCACCAGTGATATCTAACAATATATAGTGGCAAGCCAGCAGAACTGAAGGAATGAACCTCTAGGTGTAGTTATCATGTGATTCAATTCTTCTATCATGAGTTTCAACAAGACAAAGGTCAAGGATAAATCGTCAAACCTCATCCCTATTATATGTTAGAATCAATCGATTCAAATCTGATGTGAAATCTTATGGAAATATCTTTTCATCATTCATACTGCCATAGCCATGGGCTTTTGGATTTAATCTCATGATCTATATATGACTACTCCCCTTCTACCGAGATTAATAGATCCCATTTTGGTGCAATCTAATTCCTACAATAAACATTCTGCAGCCAACATACACCTCAAGACTTCACATGGCTAGGAGATCGAGTTATGGTATAGTCAAACTACAACACCCCCAAGGTGAACTACCGATGTATCTCAGGTTAGAAAACTAAACACACTAATGCAGTTATGAGTATGTCACTGACGAAAAAATAGATATCCTTGTGACTACTCGAGATTGGTCATGCTCAATACTCTTGTTCCTAACAAGCACTCGCACTTTCACTCTGATGTCTCTACATCATAGATTTAAGAGTTATCTATTCAAAGGAAGAGATCATGCACCAATCAGATTAATCACCGTCCCTCTGATGATCCTATAATTGAGAGCAATTTATAAGTTAACTAATAATAACATATTTTAAATTTTCAACTCTTGAAAATATGTGTTATCATGCCCATTAACTCAATGGACGATTCATAGATACAATAAACTCAAATGTGAATGGATAAAAATCTAAATTTTATTAATATAAAAGTCAATTATACAAATTATGTCTTAAGAAAATTTTACAAGTATCGGACAATTTAGCTTCTAGAGCATACATCTAATATATTATCCTTCTGTAGCTCAGCAAGTCATCGATCAAGCTTTTGAAACTTTCGATTGTAGTTGTCCAATTGATGGGAATCGCTATAATATTGAGAGTATCCTAAGGTTGAGTCTTCATCAGACGATCCTGAGGGGGAATAGCATCATTTCTCCCACTTTGAGCTTTAGTGATGAGGGGGAGTCTTCGGACTAGAAGATCTGGATGGTGAGATTGTTGAGTAGGTTGAGATCATCAGTTGTGTCAGAATGAAGCAGCATGTGGGCCATACCCCTCAAGTTGTTGCTATCACTTCTTTGCCATTTGTTGGAGACTTTGGACGACAACCATGAGGATTTGTACTTGTTGCCCTAGAGTGGCAAATTGCTGCTGGTCCACCATTATGATAGGGTGGGAAAGATTAGCTTTAGCTTGTGGGGTCGGTCGTTCATCCGTCATGAGGAACGTTGACCAAAATTAACTGAAGCATTTTATGCTCATGTCCTCGCTATTTCCTCCTTCAGAATTGATTTTTTTCTCTATCCAGCATGCCAATCTATTACTGCTAAACCCCTATGGATGGCACGTTTGAAGATCGATCAGATGCTTTTGAAAGATACAGGCCACTCACGAGGATGAAAGGACCGACTAAGAACGTCTACTCGTCAGAGTGTGTCTGATAGGAGACCCTTCGATGCTTAAGTCGACTAGAGTCTAGACAATAGTCGAAGGAAGGAGGGAGAATAGAAGCAGGATTTTTGCTTTCTGGAATCAGGCTTACCTGAGAGTTCTCTTATTATCTTTTTATATAGAAATAGAGCCATAGGATGTTATGCTGGAATACGGTAGGCCATTAGGGCCTATTAGGCCATGATCTGACAAGCCTCTAAGATGAAAAATCCATCTACTAACCTATGAATCAAGGTTGGTAGTTGTGGATATCAGCTATAGATCATACCCACATTTCGAAAGTTGTTGGGAGATTTTGAGAATTGCCTATGTGGTTGAATAGCTCGGCGATTGAGGTCAAAGCGGAGCCGAGATTCTGCCTTAGGCGTATTGGCATCCGTACAGGTTGTTGGGCCTTATTTTCTGACATCGATTGGGTTCCGACATCGAGGTCAGTAAATATCCGATCTGGAGATCAGGCAAAAGCCAATGACATAGCACCGCTCCATCTTGGATTTTTAGGTTTCTTCTTCTCGACATTCGAGGTGGTCTCATCAGGTCATCAGTAGATGCTTATTGCAGTCTAAGGAGAGAAGGTTGGGTTGAATAGCCAGTAACTTCTACAAAATTTGTCTTGGTAAAATATTACTTCTTGTTTGCCCAGATCAACGTTATTGTCCTTGGGACAAGCTAAATGTTGGGGGAATTTTATAAATGTCTTTCACCAAATCATCTCTGAAATCGCTTCTCTAAACAGTTACATTTTCTCATCTCATCTATATGATTCTTTTGCTATTTTGTTCAAACAAACATCGGGTCCTGCAGGCACTCTCTACGATAGCTGAGTAACCCAACATTGGAAGCCTTTGGCAGCTAAACGATATGCGAGCTCTCAGGAGGATTTTCAACTCTACGATGGATTATATATATCGCCCCGTTAACGGCTCTAGAGAAGTCGCTTCAGCACGCATGAGTTGGGCTGTTCAATCTCTATTGTACAGTGTATTTTACACTGGTTGTATTTCTTTGCTCTTTTAGCTACGTGGCTACTTATCCTATCAAAAAAAGTGGCATTTATCATAAATATAAAAACAGATCTGATTATGTACCCAAAAAAAAAAAGGAAAAAAGAGAGATTTCATTTGCTCCTTTTGTTCACTTTATAACTGGAATTCTTACATATAAGATTGTTTGTCAGTTGAGAACAAAAGCAATTGGATCCAGGAAGCATTTGAATATTGCCCTTGCAAGAGCATTGTAGCAGAATCAGCAGCCATGACATCATAGAATTTTAGTGTAAGGTACGCATCTTTGCAGGTATTGTAAATGAATCCTTGCCAACTAGATTAATTGTTTCCACTTAATGCAGCTAGTTATTCTTCAAGTCCTTGTTTCTGATTAAATGACATGCATCCATAAGGTATTTAGTACTATGATAGCCCAACCAAGCCCAGCCCAGCCAGTCGATCAAAGCCCAAAAAACAAAAAAAAAAAAAACAGAAAAAAAAACAGAGCAACCGGGAAGAAGACTCCCGGTAGGAGTCTTCTTCTCCGGCGATTTCCGGGCAAATTAGGACTCCTAGGACCCCTCGGAGTCCTAGGGTCCTCTATAAGAAGATCCTCTCCCTCTTGAGACCGATCATTGGCTTCCTCCCTCTCTCTTTCTCTCCGATTTCCTCGAATTAGAGCCGCGGACACCGTTCGATTCTCGCCGTAATTGCTCGCCGGTGAGGTCTCCGGAGGCTGAGGTAAGTCTCCTTCTTCTTCCCTTCCTTCTTCCCCTTCCTCCCATGCTTCTGTGCGCGGCTGCCGGCGACGAGAGTCGCCGATTTTCGAACGAGAAAGAGACCCTATTTTTGAGTTTTTTTTCTTTGGATTTTTCAGCGCCGGCGATCGGAATTGATCGCCGGCCACGCCCCTCCGTAACCGGGGGAGTGGCCCCCGTCGGCCGTCGGCCTCCGCCGCGGCGGCCGTGGCCTGAACGGCCCGGCAAAACATGGGCCACGCCGGTCCTCTGTTCCGGCGTGGGAAGAACCAGGAAAAAAAAAAAAAAAAAGAAGAAAAGAAGAAAAAGAAGAAAAAGAAAAAGAAGAAAAAGAAAAGAGAAAGAAGGAAAAAGAAAAGGAAAAGAAAAGGAAAAAAAATTGAAATTGATGAGAGAGAGAGTTTCTCTCTCTTCTCTCTTCACTTCAGTCTGAACCCTGACTTTCTCTCTCTAGAATTAGACTTTCTCTCTCTACTTTCTCTCTCTAGAATTCTCTCTCTAGATTATTTCTCTCTCCTAAGATTTTTAGAATTTTGAGAAGAATGACGATGAATTTAAATGATCCTCGTGATGGATTTTTGATCCGTGATCGTCGGACGGTACACCGACATCCACTTTGATCAGATCAAGTATTTTTAGATTTTATTTCTCATGATCTTATTGAATTGTCCACATGATAATCTTAGCATGATTTGATCTGATCGATCGAATTTGTTGAATCATATTGTCTGAAGAATTCAAGATGAGTTCTCTCTCTCTAGAATTTTCTCTCTCTAAAATATTCTCTCTCTTGATTGATTCTCTCTCTAAAAAAAAGGTTAGTGAATGAAGAAATTTCTTTTAATAAGTCTGATCTGATTCTAATGAAGAACCCTGATCCATGATTGTCAGACAACGTACTGGCACCCACTCTAATCAGACCATGAATCTTTAGATTTGATCATCCATGATTCTGATCTAGCCATGACTTGATTTGATCACATTGATTTCACCAATCGAGATATTGGACCCATCGTAATGTTGGATTGTGTCACCTGATCAATTCGAATTGTACCTCATGAATTCTCTCTCCTCTGATTTTCTCTCTCCACTTGATTTTATGAAATCGATGAAGAAACCTCGATCCTATCACTTCGAATCTGATTTGATCTGATAGTCAAACTTTGGATCATTTAGGTCCTAATTAGATTTTGATTAGATAAAATTAAATGATCGGACCCAATCTAAACCGTTAAAATATGGTATTCGTATTCTTTCTAATTATTGAAATTGATTCTGTATAGGATTGTGGATATTTGATCATGGGATATCGCGATATGATCTATGAACATAATTTTTGAAAGAAAATTTATAGAATTATGTGGATTTATTGGAATACGTTTGAGGTAAGTAGAGTTTACTTTTACTAAATTTATCTGGTAAATTATGAATTAAATAAATTTATGCATGCTTGCGATTGTAATTATTTATTGAAATAATTGTTGAAAATTATTTATGATGAAAGTTAATTGTAGAAAATTATTTATGATTGAAGTTATTTGTGGAGCAATTATTATGATGATATATGATCTCAAAGAATGTTATAATTGATTTGACTCGAATATCAATTAATTTTATTATTCTTGAAAATAATATATGAATTGGAAGACAATATGAAATTGACAACCTGACTGTGTTGAGGACCCCGCCAATGGGGGCATATACGTTGGCAATTGACTGTCCTGAGGATTTATGTCGCCAGTGAGACCAGCGACATGTCGCCAGATAGACCAGCGACAAAACCGCCAGCTAGACCAGCGGTTCCAAAGGACTTGGCTGCCAGATGATTCGCAGCCCACCGCAAGCAGATACGCGGTATTATGACCCTGCCACAGGGATAATGTGGTCATAGTCATGGTTGGTAAGAAGAATTTAAGAAATTGATGAATTTAAGAAGAAAAGCATAATTGGAAATTATGATGAATTGACTTTTATATATGATTGACAGTATGAATATGATTTCATGAAATTACATATTGATTTGTTTTGCATAGTATTATTTGCCTGATTATTCAGTTAAAAGTATACACTGCTTACTGGGCTATTTAGCTCATGATAAGTTTTATGTTTTTCTTACAGATCCAGAAAATTAGCATGATGTGGGATTTCGGTTGGGAGAGCGATTAGAGATGGAGTTAACTCATTGATTTAGGATTTTTCTCAGAATTGATTCAAGACCTTTAGTTTTGTTTTTAGAATTGACTTTGTCAGACAGTTACTTTCTTTTGAACACTTAGTTTTGATTTGTTATTTGAACCAAGGTTTGATTATTGAATAAAGAAAAATTTATTTAACTGTTTGTGAAGATATCATGATGAGATGTCTTGCATGCTTATGGAAAAAGTATTCTATAAGTATGCGGCGGTTGCCATGACCCTCGATTCAAATCTCGGATCGGGGGCGTAACAAGTACATGCTTCATTGTGCAGGATTCATCTCTGTGGTGATAATTTGGAATCAAAATCACCCACATAGACGAAAGAGCGGCTAAAAATAAAGCAGGGAAGCAGAGCAGAACCAAGCAATATTTCTAGCATAATGGTAGTCTCATATGATGCCGCCAAAGTTGGCAACCTCTACGTTTATAGCATCTTAAAGATTCTTAGAGGGGCTATGTAGTGAACTCTCCGTATATTTGTGCTGCGCAAAAAAGAAGTTTGATGATGCATATGATGTTCCAAAAGAAGTAAACGATATCTTCTTTTACCCACCTATGCTTGATTATCTTGAAGATGGCTACATGGATTTCTTGAATACCTTTCTTAAATTAAATTCCCCTTACTTTTTTCTTGTACCATTATCTATATTCAAAAATTTTGCTTGAATCACCTTTGATTCTGCTGCAAATATTGTGCACCCGTTAAAGCTTGTTGTTTGTTAGTTCTCTAGTAATTGTCTTCCATGATTTGAATCGTGGATCTTGATCTTCTATCTTTTGATAGAAGCTTTCTGATATTAAGTTCACATTGAAATCAAGTAGAGCAGTGAAATATTGTTTTTTAAATTTAGCAAGCCTATCCTGACCAAGTTCTTACATTTTTCATGTGAATTTTTGCATTTCCAACTACTACCTATTCTCTAGTTATATATGGTACCAAGATAACAAAGAATGTCAGCACTTTCAATTGCTAAACATGATTTTGAGTTAGTAGAATTATTCCGATCACTGATCTATACTGTTTAGAATCACATTATTATCTCAGTTAAACAGGTTAGATGGCTAACCATATTTAATTAGATACACAGGTTATACAGTTATTAACAATTAAACAAGTTTACTGTTGGAGCTGACCCAATATGACTTATTAATTGAACAGGTTTTACCTACTTTCTAAACATATTGGATTCAAATTACACATCCTGACCAGTTTAATATATTGATAAGTTTTAGATTTAAAATTTTCTGACCCAATCCATATTCGATCCAATCTGATTGTCACCCTTATTTAGTTGTTTAGTCAACTGCAACTCAACCAGCTTGCAGGTTGAGTTGCAGTTTGGTCTAACATCACCATTTGGAAGCATGAGTCTTGTAGGCTGTATCTTGAGCCACAGCATAGCTGCATATTAGCCCTAAAATCCAGCAATTCAACCTGCAACCACAATGTCTATAGGTCAAAGTTGCTCGAAGACTCCCAAAGCCTTTGATTATTCTACCCTCGATACCTCATTCAAACCTCCACCATGCCCTGGTACCAAGCCCCACCACCCTTGCCACCAACGACGATCAGGAAGGTCCTGTCACCCTCTGCTCCATGCCCTCCTCCCTAATCCCACCACCCTCACAGCCAAAGGGTGTTGGGAAAGCCCCCAATCCCCAAAAGCCTTACCAACCTAACCCTCAGCTTGACCCCCTCCCCCAGGCCCAATGCAGCCATGGTCTCCGTGCCCTCTGCCATCTAAAATACCCCCCTCCCGATTGCTCACTGACCATGGCATCTGCTCCTTGCCACCCTTTGCTAGATCCCCATCTCCAGACAACTTGCAGCGAGGGCATCCATGCCTTGCCATCCTCTGAATCGATCCCATGTCCCAACCTCTTGCCGACCATGGCATCTAAGCTTCACTTGCCTCTGCTCAAATTCATCTCCCTCGCCAGCTATAGCATCCTCATTTTTGCCACCCAATGCTTGAACCCCTCCTAACCTCTTGTTGGCCATTGAGTCTGCACCCTACCACCACTGCATTTCATTCTCGCTACCACACATTGTAGCACCCACAAAACAAGGGGATGGATCCCCAGCATGGGTACTACCTACAACTCAAGAAGCAGTCCATCTCTACCTACAAAGCTCCAAACAATACAATCCCCTAGTGTATGACTCCCATGCTCACTCGCACAGGTGATATCGATCGATCAATAAACAAATAGACAGATTGATAGGTAGGTAAATAAACCATCAAAACTAATCAATTTTGTTATTTTTTCTAGGGTATCATTACTGGATTGTAAACAAACCAGAAGCAATTGATGGATATTGTATACAATTTCGTAACCTACATACACATAAAACATGGAGCTAAACAAGAGTGGAATAAATGATGGCAGCAGTACAGAAAATCAGATCATCTTGTCTTTGCACTATGAATAGAGATAAGGAATCGAGGTAATAATACTTCATCACCTAACACCAGGAAAAAAAAACGCCAAAGAAACCTAAATGCATATGAGCACTTATAAAAGAATATCATAAGTGCACCCAAAGGATGCATAATCAGAACCAATTTTGGGACAACTGAACCAAGTTCCCTGATCTTAATTGGATGCAATGGGTTTTGCAATTGCCCTCTTGATGGCTTCTGCATATGTTCGGTGCTGGTAAGTCAACGTCGACTCCAGCAGATCCCACAGAGGAGTCTTCGGGTTCCAACCTGCATGAAAACATGGTCATCCACTGTACTTCTCTCAACTTATTTCAGAGGCAATATAAACTAGGGTGATCATGGGGCATGCAGCAGAAGTGCAACTGGGGGCTGACTTACCAAGTTGCTTGTTGATTATAGTCATATCTGGAATGCGCTTATCACTGTCATCATAACCTTCACCATAAAATTCCTTAGAGCTTACATCGATTGTTGGCTGCACAAGTGGTGGCTCTCCTGACACTTTCGCATACACCTGCAAGAGAAACTATAGATTAGGGCAAGAGGTGGAACAATATCCTCTAAATCATTAGCAAGCACAACTAGCGCCTTTAAGTACCTCTGTCATCATTTCAGCAAGTTGCCTTACAGTAACCTCATTATTAGGATTCCCCACATTAAAGATCTGACCATTTGCTCGATTAGGATTTTCCTAAAAGACAAAGTCAGGTAATTAATTTCAGAATATAAACACAAGGCAGAAAAGAGGGAAATAAAAATAACTCACAATCATTAAGAGAACAGCTTCAATGGCATCCTTGATGTACACAAAAGTTCTTTGGGACTGGCCACCATCAACAAGCTTAAGAGGCTCACCACGTAAAAGGTTCTGCATAATTTATCAAATCAGATTCTTGATGGCAAAAATAGTACAATTTATTTTCACAAGAGTGGTGCATACGTTACTAAAACATGCTAGAACCCTAGGAACACCCTCACTTGGACCATCAATTCCAGGTATAAAATCCATCCTTGGTCCAATCCAATTGAAAGGTCTTACAATGGTAAACTCAAGTCCATTTTCTGCACCTTCAGCTACAGATGTTCAAATGTAACATGAAACAGTCAGACAAAGAATAGTACAGGTGCATATCTGCAACTGCAATCCATAAAAATATGCTTACCATATATTAGCCTTTCAATGAGTTGCTTTGCACATGCATAAGACCATCTCTGTTTCTCAATAGGACCAAAAATGCATGGGGAGGCATCTTCTTTCAGCACATAAAAATTTGGATCCTATCCCAGCAACATATCGCTTTGTTAGAAAGTAAATAGAAGTGAATCAAGCAACATAAAAGTTAAGATAGTCATCTCAACCAAAATTAGTATTCATATGGCAATACAGTGCAACAATAACTAACAGAACACAGACAAAAACCTAGATAAGATTTACTAGAATATCAGCAGATATCATTCAATTAGTATGGATATGAAAAAGTATCATGTTTTAGTTGTTAAAAGTTCACAGAGGTTTATTATTTTCATCACAGTTTTGTTGCTGATCATCCATAAGTTGATTCACAACAAAATCTTAAGAAAAAAACTTGATAAATTCTTAAAACTAAATCAGGTAGAATAGACAAGTGAATAATTAACAAAGAACGTTGACTTAGAAGTTGGGCATCAAGATCAAATGAATAAAATAAGGTTTTAAATCCCGTGAGACGGGGCTATCCCGATTTTCTCATGGAACGAGACATGCCGCCATCCCACCCATCCTGACACTTGGGATAGAGAATGTTTCAAAACATCCCCATTAAAACGCTGAGATGCTAGCAGAATAGCCCTGTCCTACCACATAAGACGGTATCCCATCCCGATTGCACAGGACGTCCTACTGGGAGCTGAATCCTTGAAATAAAATGAGTATCCCAATACATGAGGTTCCCTCCACAATGAGGTCTGTGGAGGGTCAGATGTACATAGTGTTAACCCTATATGTGCAAAGGCTATTTTCATATCTCAAATCCATAACATCTAGGTCACAATGAAGCAATCTTACCATTACACCAAGGCCCACCCTCTCAGGATCAAATCAATAATGCAAAAATAAATAAATAAATAAATAAATGATTTGAGTGAGACCACCAAAAGTCTTAGCTATGACCTATTTTGACCAGAACATATAAATAAAGAAAAATGCTAGAATCATTAGCATTAACAATATAATTAAATGAGTATATCTAACTATGAATGAATATAATTTAATTATATAGTACATGTGAACATTTTCTATGTTGAACTCCATATTGTCCATAAGAAAATCAAGACAAATGCAAACATTATAAACAAATGTCCTTCATCTTCTAGATCTGGAATATCGCAAGGATGTGAAATTGTAAATAAGCATATAACTTTCTTGCAATGTTCAACCATCTCTTATTAGAAAATGAATATAGTATTTATAAAAAACTGAATAGATATAACAAAATAAGCAACAATTCAAAATGGAAATGAGTTAGTTACATGCTCATTGCAAGCAGAGTTGGCTCCCCACCGGAACTTTGAAATATGCAAAGTGTGCTGCACACGGCATGGTCCTATTGGACATCTAACACATTTCTAGGCTTGATGGGTGGTCGATGTTATATAATAGATGATCACATTGTCAAATAATTAACATCAAATCTAGTCTCTTTCTCTTCGAAAGCCTAATTTGTGTCATACCATGATGAATATCCGAGGCAATAATGGTTTAGTAAGGTCTAGCAACAAGACATCAATGTGACATAAGGAAATAAGAACTTGTGATGTAAATTATGAGAACAAATATTATGATGAAAGTACTATCACTGATTCAATTTCATTTGGTCCTTAGCTGCCTAATCAAGAGCAGATGCAGGTGCACGTGTATAAGCATATATGCTAAAAATACTTTCGAGTAAGACAGCATTTAGAAAGTGATTGCAGGTTCCAGTTTTCGAGAATTCTCAGAAACAGTTGCTTAATTCAAAGCAGTTCCTCACTACTGAGGTTTGGAAGATCCAAAAGTCCTAGTGAAGGTTTAACTAGATTGGCAAGTTCT
Source organism: Elaeis guineensis (assembly GCF_000442705.2). Classification (NCBI taxonomy): domain Eukaryota; kingdom Viridiplantae; phylum Streptophyta; class Magnoliopsida; order Arecales; family Arecaceae; genus Elaeis; species Elaeis guineensis. Next base: position 43,855,872 of record NC_025999.2, read on the forward strand.
AAGAGCGTGTCAAAGAGATGCGTACAAGATGGGGCTGGACTTCAATGGACAAAGCAACAAAGCTGGAAATGTGTCATGAAAACTAAAAGGGGCTCTGACAGTGAAAATGACAGGGTAGGATAGGACTAAAACGGTGGCCATCCAAACAAGCATCTCTCAGTTTTGGGAAAACAAGAGACCTTTGCTCTCCATTGGGCTAAAATAGGTCCACATCTTTTAGGTCAGAAGAAACAAGGAGTTTCAGTCCTTTTATTCAGGCCTTGACCATTGCCTTGGATGCTAGGACCAGGCTTAACAGCATAATAACCCACTTGCATTTAAACCGGTACAAACCATAACTGAGTTAGATCAAAATCACATTATGGACCAGCCCTTGTCAGAATGAGAAATAAGTCTATTTTCAACAAATTTAACCTCGTGGAGGTTTGAATCCAATCAATGAGACTAAATGTTGGAGACCTATGAAAAACCATTGGCTACTAAAACATCCTCAAGAAAATTAGCAATCTCCACATGTTTCTAAATAGTCTGTTGGGAAAGTCTTACATAAATGCAGATTTTTCAGAAGGATTTGAATCAGCACATAGTAAGGCCCCCCTGAACTAACGAGTAAGGAACGAACAAAGCTTGTAAAGTTGCAGATTCTTACAAGGCCATGCATCTGTTGCTTTGATATATGGTTCTATTTCAAGAATGCCTATAATCCCCATTGCAGAGGCCAACTCCAAGGTGCAACACCTGAGTTCATTAAGGACCTGTTAGGGTAATCCAGCAGGATAGGGCTGGATTTCCTGCTGGATTCATGGATAGGGCAGTCTATCTGGGTATGGCCCATATTAATCCAACAACCTGCTGCATTTTTCCCATTATATGCTAAAGGAAACAACATCAATTCCATTCAATTATAAGGAGAAAAACATATGCCTGTAAGTACTGATGATCCCTCATATACCAGCTTAAGAGACAGAACAGAGGCTCCGAGTCAGGACACCAACAGAAATCAATGCCATGTCACAGAAAGAACTATTTCTTTAAAGATGAGAGATGAAAGCGACAGACAACGATGCGCCAAAAAAAAAAAACCTGTCGCAGCGGGTTGTCCTTCGGGAGGAAGGACCCAATCGTCTTCCCATACACCTCACAAGTCGAGAAGTGAATAAGCCGCTTGCCATTCTCCGAGCAATACTTAACCTGCACCATTTCCATTGCCAGATCCACATTCGGAACAAAGAAAATTAATGGAACATGAACCTTGGAACAACAAAGCTTACCACCGGAAGGGCGTCGATGAAATTACTGTATATGGTATCGAGAGGGCGGGTGTTGTAGTCCGCCGGCGTGCAGATTGCCGCCAGATTGATAGTCTACTTGCAAGAAGCGAAAAAAATCTATATAAGATCTTAGAATGGGTAAGTTCTTTAAGAAAATATGAGGAAATAAAACCCGAGATCCAGATCTAAAGCAGCATTAATGCAGAGAAGCCAAAGGAAGGTAAAGAAACGAGAAACGAGAGAAAAGTGAGAGAAGTTCGAACCAGATCGGACATCTTGATCAGGCCTTCAAGGCGGGAGTCGTTCTTGATGTTGAGGCGGTGGAACTGGATCCGGCCATCCCAGGGGTGGCGGCCACCGTGCTGCTCCTGCGGCAGGGGGTCAAGGAGGTGTTTGATCTTGTCATTGTAGACGTCGACGGCGAGCACCGTGTGGGGGGTCTCGGCCATGAGCTTCTCGCAGAGGTGGGAGCCGATGAACCCCCCGGCCCCAATCATGCAGATGGTCATCGGCTTGATGGGGTTTCCGTCGAGATCCAACCTCGTCGCCATCGCTATCTCACCGAATCTCACCCAAATCCCTTCCCTTTACTACACCGTTCGTTCGACGGATCGAATTCTGGCTGGCAGGCACTCTATAATAATACACCCGCAACAGCAACAGAGGAAGCGGGTTGAGGCGGATCACGGAAAGAGAGGAGGAGAGGGATGTGAGTGGCGAGGCGAAGCGACGCGAGGCAGATCGGGCACGTGCGGGAATGCCCGGCAGGGAGAAGCGGTGCGTTCGTGGCAGATCGGGCACGTGCGGAGATGCCAAAGTCGGTGTGCGCGTGGGAAACGGAGGGCGGTTCCCCTGCCAGGGGGCTCCACCATGTGGACGAAATGTGGTTCGCAAACGGGATGGTCCATGGGGACCCACACGGAGGATGGAGACGCGGGAGGTGGGGAATAACTATTGCTTCAAGTTTTGTATCAGCGAGGAACACGGCTGCGGATGAATTGTATTAGACTGGGGATCCTCGGCCCCAATTTTTTTTTTTTCGGTAGAATGACTCCGATCCTTCTTGATTCCATATCCTAGTCATGATTTTGAACTCAGATTTAACCCTTTTGCTAATTAGGTCAAGTTAAGTCAGGTTCATGGTAAGAAATTTAAACCCAGCGTGTCCATCAGGACTGTACTATGATTCGAACCCAACCCAAAATGTTTGGATTCTGATCAGGATATGGGTCAACATGGATTTGCAATTCAAATGAAACATCCAGCTATCCATCGTAGCTAACATATAATAATTGATAATTAAAATAGAAAATTACTATAAAATTTTAAATAAAACTTGTTGCTCCTGATCTCTCCGTCTGAGGTCGAATGCCGAGGTAGAGATGGTTGGGGTAAGACCGCTGCTGGAGCTCTAGTCGAATATCTGCAAAAAGTCCACACCTGAATATTCTCTGATGAAAATCCTCTGATGCTCAAGTCAGAAGATAAAGAACAATGAGAGGGACAGAGCGAGGAGTGAAAAATTTATTTTGAGAATCCCAAAACCTCTTTATTTATAGGAGAGGAGTCAGAGTCGTAAACATCTCAGAGTCATAATTATTTTCTGGATTTGGAGTGCAGATTGATTTGGAAAGATTATTTCCTTTTATAGGAGACAATCATAGAGAAATTCTTCTTTATTTGAATTTTTTTAATTTGAGACAAAGAAAAGCGGATCTGATGGCTGGGAGCTTAGCTCAGCTACGAATGAGCTAAAATAGATCATCCAGAGCCGAGATTCTGGAGACCATGGGGTGCACGTTGACCTTAGGTGATTTGGGATTAGTTGGCCATGGACGAGCTATAGTAGGTCGTCCTAGGGCGAGGTGAACCAAGCATAGGTTGAGGAATGGGAACTGCTGCTAACTCAATGAGATGTATTTAGCGGCCTTCATGTCTATCACATGCTCGTGATCTATCAGGCATTCATTGTTGGGTTCCGAAGATGCAGCAGAAGGGTTAGGTGTTTAAAATTTTCATTCAAAATACCTGATGCATCGGAAACCCTAATGTCCAAAAATTCTTGACTATATCAATCAAAATATAATTGAATTAAACTTGGATAAAAAGAATATTTGTAGTGCTAATCTAAATTTTCACGAGGCGTCTAAATGTCCACCTTCCAATGGTGATCCATACAAAAATTGAACCAAAGACAGCGCTCTTCCTTCACCTTACTTCAAGAGTTCTAGTCCCTAGAACTCGACTAGCCACGTACCGATCAGGTTTCTTCAAAATTCTCGACCCTCTTAGATCTTTCTCTGAACTTCTGATTTTCCTTCTTTAGGACCCTTACAACTCTTGTTTAGACCAGATAAGGCTTTGTCTTAAATTTCAAAGCTTTATCTAAGATAGGTTGTAAGAAAGAAGGGAGAGCAATCGGAGAGAAATTGAAAATTTTTCTGAATGCATCAGACACCCAACTGTTGGATTTGTATCCTAGAAGCCAATTGTTGGCTGACACATTATGTATTTCCAAAGCCTAAATTTATACTTGTAATACTTTCATTATAAATAAAGGGCTTTTTCTTTTCAATCATGCTTATGTGTCCATGATTTGTTTTAGAAATTAACAAAGATGATTTTTGTATATTCTTAAAGAGTTAAGAATTTGAGACATACATTAATTAGTGGTTAGTTTTTAAATGCTTCCGATCAAGGAATCATCACGGAGGATAGTGATCAATCCATTTGAAATCGGTGCACGGTTCACCTTCTTTGTAGGCAGATGAGTCTTGAGTCTGTGGTGTAGAGATACTGGGATGAAGGTGCAGATGGTTGTTAGAGAACAACTTGCACTGAGCGTGACCAACACAAAAGCCACATGGATGTCTACTCACTCGTCAGTGATCTTCTCGATGCTGCAGTGGTATGAGTGGTCCTTTGACCTGTGATAATATTTGCTATTCGCAGCGAGGCTACTGAGTTTGACTACACGTTTTCTTGATCTCTAGCCATTCGAATCCTTGTTGTGTATGTTGGCTTCAGTAGGTTTAGGTTCGCTGTTTGGAGTAAGATGCACCTAGATGGAATTTATCGACCTTGGTAGAAAAAAAGAAGTCTTATATGATTTATGAGATCAAGTTCAGAAAGTTTTTGGCCAAAGCAAGTATGAATACTGAAAAAGAGTTTTCATAGAATTCACAAATAAACTCGAGTCAAGCCAACGTTCAGGAACCTCTCGCCTTCATCAAATCTCCTACTGACCTGCAGACCCTACATCGAATTACAGATATAATAAGGACTTTCGGTATTCAATACCCAGACAGTAGTATCACAAATGGAAAAGTTGCAAGGTATTATCATATAATTACCTTGCTTCTTCTTTGGCCTGTTCGGATCCAGGGAGGCAATGTATAGAGGATAGTTCCTCTTCCAGTGCTCCTGCTTCTTGCAAAAGAAGCACTCCGCCTGGCTCTGATCGGGCTTGCGCTTCTTGGTCTGACCCTGTACAGATGTCCCAGCATGCGGCTGCACCTTCTTATTCTTCTTTTTCTTATTCTTCTTTCTTTTTTTAAAGGGTCGACGATCAGAAGAAGACCCTCCCACAACATTCACCGACTCCTTATGAGCTGTTGATCCTTCTTAAAGTTCTGTAGCAACCCCAACAAGTCGTGATAGTTTATTGCAGGCTTTATCATCCGAAAATACGTAAGAAGGGGAGGAAAGACTGTTGGAGCACGATCCCGGCTCCTCCCACGGACCTTGGGTGCAGCGAAACCAGCAACGAACAAATTGAAGACTTTTAGACTCAATCTAAGGCCCTTGACGAAATCAGCCTGGTTGCTGTCTTCTTCGTCAGCCTTTCATTCCAGATAAAGAACGCCTCTGAAATCACCTCTAAAAAATCTAAGATCTGGTACCCAACCAGATCAGACCTGGATCGAGGTCTTCCAATTTGTAGTCTGAATCGGAGCATTCTAGATAGAGAAGAAGATAGATGGAGACAGACCTTGCAGATCTGTCCTGCTGCAGCCTTTCCTGTGGTCTGTTGATGGAGATCTCTCCCGCTCCTCAAACGACCTCAGATCAACTCTAGATCTGAGAGGGACTTGTATCAACCTCTTTGCAAGAGATTTCAGGTCCTGAACCTGATGCTTGGGTGGCTGCAAGAGAGGGAGAAGAGAGAGAGTCGGCGGCTGCAAGGGGGAAGGGGCTAGCGCCTCCTTGCTTTTCTTTCCTTTTATGGACCTGGCGGCAAGAAACCCTAGGGTTTCTTGCTCTTGGGGTGTGGAGAATGGCTGGAGAGAGACGGAGAAGAGAGAGAAAGACTTGAGAGAAAGAGTCTTGTATTTCCTTGGCTTAATCAAACCTATACACAGTACATGTATATATAAACATAGAGTCAAGTGACCCAAATCCAAAACTCTCTTGACTAACTCTATGGGAGATTAGGTTAACCCAAGCCCATGTACACCCATGACTCGACCTAATCTCACCTATCCTGGGTCCAGACCTGGTCCATAAAGAGTTGGTCCCTTGAGGCCCACATAACCTAGACCTCAAGAACCCGAAAGGCCCACAGCCTTTCAACCTAGGGCCCAACTAGCCCTAGAGCCTCCATGAAGCCCTCATGAATGATGGACCTTGGCCTTAGCCTTGGTCCCCTGGGCCTTGGGTACACCACCTGGATCACAACAATCTCCACCTTGGTGTCCCAAGGCCTCAACCAGCTCCACTCTGTCCATCAGCCGCATCAGCTCAACACATCTTTGAAAGCTGTCCTATGGAAGTACCTTCATAAGTGCATCAGCTGGGTTCTCTTTGGTGTGTACCTTTACCAGCTTCACCTCACCATCCTCCACAAGCTCCCTGATCCGATGATACCGAATGTCGATGTGCTTTATCCTTGCATGATAGACTGAGTTCTGTGCTAATAGGAGTGCACTCTGGCTGTCACAGTGCACTCTAATGACCTCCTGAGTAAGGCCCATCTCCGTCAACAAATCCTTCAGCCAAATTGCCTCCTTAGCTGCTTCTGTCAGCCAGATGTATTCCGTCTCTGTAGTGGATAGGGCCGTGATAGGCTGCAGACTCGATCTCCAAGAAATAGGACCTCCATACAGGCTAAAGATGAAGTCTGTCGTAGACCTCCGGGTATCCACATCTCCACCGAAGTCTGCATCTACATAACCGTCAATCAGCCCCTGAGCCTCCCTGGACATGTCAGAGTATCCCACTGCACCTCCTCGCTGTCCGTAGCAGATGCCAACTCCAACTAAACCCGTCAGGTATCTGAATATCTACTTCAGAGCTCTCCAGTGCTCCCTGCTAGGCTGCGCCATGAACCTGCTAACCTGACTCACTGCATGAGCGATGTCTGGCCTACAACAGACCATCACATACATCAAGCTCCCAACTCCTGAAGCATAAGGGACCTTCTCCATCTCCTGAGCCTCCACCTCAGTCTGTGGCGCCATGGTCTTCGAGAGTCTGAAGTGACCGGCAAGTGACAGCTTCGCCGACTTTGCTCCCTTCATCCTGAACCTCTCTAAGACCTTCTATATGTAGCCCCCCTGAGATAGATGCAACACCCTCTGGGCTCAGTCTCTGAAAATCTTCATGCCTAGGATCTTCCTTGCAGGGCCTAAATCCTTCATCTCAAACTCCTGAGATAAGGATGCCTTCAGATCCTGCACAACCTTCCTACTCTTGCATGCTATAAGCATGTCATCCACATACAAGAGTAGGAACAACCTAGAACCATTCTCAAGAGACTGAACATAAACATAGGGATCAAACTCATACCTGGAAAGTCCAATGCTGCGCACATAGGAGTCGAACTGCTTGTACCATTGCCTCGACAACTGCTTCAGCCCGTACAGCGACTTCTACAGCAAACAAATCTTTCCCTCTGATCCTGGATCCCTGAAATCGAGTGGCTGCTCCATGTAAATCCTTTCCTCCAAATGCCCATGGAGGAACGCCGTCTTGACATCCATCTGCTCCAGCTCTAAATCCTGAGCTGCTACAATGCTCAGCAACACTCTGATGGAAGTATGTCTGATGATGGGAGAGAAGACCTCGCTGAAGTCGATGCCTTCCTTCTGGGAGTATCCCTTGGCCACTAACCTCACCTTGAATCTTATACCTCCATGCTCTGAAGGCCCTTCCTTACGACTGTAGACCCATTTGCAGCCAATGGGCCTCTTCTCCTGTGGCAACTACACCAATCGCCACGTCTGGTTCTGGTGGAGAGACTGCATCTCCTCGGACATCGTCTGGACCCACCGCTCTCTGTCCTGGCTCTTAATAGCCTCCTGATACGTATATGGGTCTCCATTCACTATCACCAGGGCATATGACAGCATCTCCTCGAAGCCATATCGGTCCGGTTGCTTGATGGTCCTCTTGGGCTTGTGTAGGGCAACACCGATATCAGTCCTCGATTCAGCTCGCTCCTGCTGGACCTCTCCACCTCGATCATCCATTCGAGTCCTCTCCACCTGTGGAGACACCTTAGGTAGGTGCTCCACTTGAATGTCATGTCCTCCAGTAGTACCTACAAGAGGCAAAATCAAAGAGGTAAGCTGTCCAGCAGCACCCTGCTGGACCTTCTCCTGCTCCTACTGCTCCTCCATGCCTGCTCGCCTCCGTAGGACTAACTCCTCATCAAAAGTCACATTTCGACTAATGATGACTTCTTTTCCAAGGGATCCCACAGCCTGTATCCCTTGACTCCTCGCGGATAGCCTAGAAACACCATCTTGCATGATCTGGCATCTAGCTTGCTCCGCTCACCAGCTCCAATGTGCACATAGGCCGTGCACCCAAATACCCATAGATGGCCCAGCCCAACTGTCTTCCCAGACCACATCTCCTCTAGAAGCCTGCCATTCAACCTGGTGTGAGGTGACCGATTGACCAAGTAACCCGCTGCGTCTACTGTGTCAACCCAGAACTCTTTTGGAAGCCCTGTCTGCAGCCTCATGCATCGTGCCTTTTCCAGAAGTATTCTGTTCATCCTCTCGGCCACCCCATTCTGCTGTGGAGTCCCCTTAACTGAGAAGTGTCTCCTGATCCCACACTCCTCACAGTAGTCCTGAAACTCTCTGCTGGTGTACTCTCGTCATTGTCTGACCTCAGACACTTCACGCTCCTCCCTTGCTCCTTCTCCACCTCAGCTCTCCAAATCTTGAACTTGGTGAAGACCTCTGAGTTCTCTCTCATGAAGTAAATCCAGAGTTTTCTTGAGAAATCATCAATCAGGGTCATGAAGTATCTGGCTCCATTTCTAGCTAAAACTGGGGCTGGTCCCCACACATCTATGTGTACTAACTCCAGAGGGGCTGCACTGCGGGCTATACTGATATTGAACTGAACTCTCCTCTACTTTCCCATCTGGCAAGGCTCACAGATCTCCCCTGTAGCACCATCCTCCAGATCAGAGATGAGTCCTCTCCTGCTCAACTCCCTCAGCCCTTGTCACCCATGTGGCCTAGGCGGTAGTGCCACATCCTGTAAGCCCCCTCTGGTCCTGTGCTGCAGCTGCTGCATCAGACTCTCCGGTCATCACAGATCCCTCCATGCGATAGAGGTTATTGTCCAACCTCCTGCCTCTCATCACTACCATAGCTCCATTGGAGATGTTCAGTACTCCGCTTCTAGCCCTACTGCTGAAGCTGTATCCACTGCGCTCCAAGTAGCCAAGTGACACCAGATTCTTTTCCAGCTTTGGGATATGCTTTACATTTATCAATGTCCTCACAATCCCATCAAACATCCTCATCCTGACTGTTCCTATCCCAGTCACATTGCAAGGATGATTGTCGCCTAGAGTCACTGATCCCTCATCTGTCTTGGTGTATGTCGCAAACCAAGACCTGTGTGGTGTGTAGTGATGTGAGCACGCAGAGTCTAGTGTCCACTCCTCTGTGTAATGCCTGTGACCATCTGATACCACAAGTAGATCATCCTCCACCTGCTGCCCAGCAACTGCACTCACTGATTCTGAGCCACTTCTTTCTTCCTTCTTGCTCTTCCATGGTGGACATTCTCGCTTGAAGTGCCCGAACTCGTTGCACTTGAAGCATTTCATCTCTTTCTTTCCCTTCCTGGACTTGGACCGCCCCCTGGACTTGCTTCTGCCTCTGCCTCTACCTGTCCTCTCCCCTACTGCCAAATCCTCCTGGGGAGCCCGATCTCTGGTCAACTTTTTCCTCTGCTCATTAGACCTCAGCACCGAGACCATGTCCTCATATTCCAGAGTCTCCTTGCCGTAGAGCAGTGTAGTCACCAAAGAGTTATATGATCCTGGTAGTGAACACAAAAGCAACAGAGACTTATCCTCCTCATCCAGCTTCACCCCGATATTCATCAACTCCGTGCACAACTGGTCGAACCTCTGAATGTGGCCAATCACATCAGATCCCTTCTGCATCCGAAGACTGTACAATCTCTTCTTCAGCATCAGCTTGTTGCACATATTCTTTCCCATATACATGGTGTGCAACTTCGACCAAAGGCCCTTCGGGGTCTTTTCTTCCAGCACCGAATACAACGCCGCATCCGCCAAACATCCTCTGATCATCGAGCATGCTTTCTTCTCCAACGATGCCCACTGTCTATCTGTCATTCCCTCAGGCTTCTCATCCAAAGTCTGATCCAGATCTGCTTGCACCAGAAGATCCTCCACCCTGATTTTCCACATGGAAAAATTTTTTTTGCCATCAAACTTCTCGACATCAACCTTCATATTGCTGCCCATGACTGGATTCAAGCCAAACAACAATATAAAATCAAGAAGTGTAGAATATACCTTGATGGTACCTTGCTGAAAATTTTTAGCACTTGAGATCTTCAACTTCTCATGCTTAGAACTGCTTCCTCACCACCGTGGCTCTGATACCAACTATTGGAGCATGATCCTGGCTTCTCCCAAGACCTTGGGAGCAGCAGAACTAGCAACGAATAGATTGGAGACTTCTGGACTCGATCTAAGGCCCTTGACGAAATCAGCCTGGTTGCTGTCTTCTTCGTCAGCCTTTCATTCCAGATGAAGAACACCTCTGAAATCACCTCTAAAAAATCCAAGATCTGGTACCCAACCAGATCAGATCTGGACCAAGGTCTTTCAATTTATAGATCTTGAATCAGAGTATTCTAGATAGGAAAGAAGATAGATGGAGACAGACTTTGCAGATCTGTCCTGCTGCAGCCTTTCCTATGGATCTGTTGATGGAGATCTCTCCCGCACCTCAAACGACCTCAGATCAACTCCAAATCTGAGAAGGACTTATATCAACCTCTTTGAAAGAGATTCTAAGTCCTAGACCTAATGCTTGGATGGCTGTAAGAGAGGGAGAAGAGAGAGAGTCGGTGGCTGCAAGGGGGAAGGGGCTAGCGCCTCCTTGCTTTTCTTTCCTTTTATGGACCTGGCGGCAAGAAACCCTAGGGTTTCTTGCTCCTGGGGCATGGAGAATGGCTGGAGAGAGAGGGAGAAGAGAGAGAGAGATTTGGGAGAAAGAGTCTTGTATTTTCTTGGCTTAATCAAACCTATACACAGTACATATATATATAAACACAGGGTCAAGTGACCCAAACCCAAAACTCCCTTGACCAACTCTATGGGAGATTAGGTTAACCCAAGCCCATGTACACCCATGACTCGACCTAATCTCACCTATTCTGGGCCCAGACCTAGCCCATAAAGAGTTGGTCCCTTGAGGCCCACATAACCTAGACCTCAAGAACCCGAAAGGCCCACAGCCTTTCAACCTAGGGCCCAACTAGCCCTAGAGCCTCCATGAAGCCCTCATGAATGATGGACCTTGGCCTTAGCCTTGGTCCCCTGGGCCTTGGGCACACCACCTGGATCACAACAAGGACTTGGGCAAAGAATTAAGGATCGCATCCTTAGCGAGCTGCTCGTGCAAGGAAAAGCCCAGTTTACTTAGGCGCTCAATTATTTCGATCATGTACAGTACATGATTAGTGACTGAGGCCCCATCCCTCATCCGAGCATTGAAAATGACACAATTAGTTTTGTGCCTTTCAACATCGTCAGGCATGCCAAAGGAGTCATTTAACATTTGAAGCATCTCCTGCGGCTGGGCATTCTCAAACCTGCGGCTGAACTCATCATTCATTATCGCCAGCATTATGCATCGAATGGTGGTACGATCATTGAGCCACTTCTGGTAAGTATCTCGGACCATCCCTCTAGCATTCGGGGCTGGCTCCTCAGATGTCGGATCTATTACTACATAAAAGATCCATTCATGCTCAAGGATGATTTTCAATTTTCGATACCAGCTATCGAAATTAGGTCCCATGAGCTTGTCATTATCTAATAATGATCGGAGCGATAGGGTAGTGGCCATAGCTGCATAAAAGAAAATCAGACCTTTATTAGTACATAAATTATTAATACTAAAGACTTAGACTTTACTCTAAAGTTTCTTCCAGTATTTTTACGAACTGGTAGCCTTAACCTCCAATTCGAAAAATTACTTTAATTTCTTAGTGGATACTAGAATTCACACAGACCACACACGAGTCCAACTTTGGTTGGTCAACCCATGTGCATCTATGGATAGGTTCATAACCAGTTATTTCTCTAAACAACTTCTAGTAATTAATTTTGCCCCAGAACCTAATCAGTAGGCTTTGGCCTCCACTGAAAAGATCTGGTTAGGTCCAACCATTAACATGATTTGATTTGGTGAATCTGACTAATAAATGATCAGGTCCGACTTTGGCCGGCCAACCTGACCACCATCATGAAAGACTCAACCAAATTATCATATTATGAATGATAATTCCATTAGTCAATAAGCACCAGGTCTTTGGGCCTCTAATGATTATTAAACTAATGGACTCATTATCACTTATTTAATGGGAGGCTATGACTTAGTTATCACTATAACTTAATCATTTTAGGGACCTAATAATTTTTGAGGATTTTATTAAAGGATAGAAGAGAAGAATTAACCAGTCAATTTCAATCCTCCCACTGACTTCAGCAAGTCAGATTAAAAAGAATTTAATTAAAACCGACATTAGGAGCACCTAAATCAGTCACACTGATTTACCTAATGACATGGGTGTGCCCTAATCACCAAGTGATCTAATCAAAATCTAATTCATCAGGTTGGCCAGGTAAGTGAGATCAGTGGTGAGGATATGCCATTAACTCGTCAGAGATCGAATCAATGCGAGTAGCTCCCACTTAAAAATAACTGGTCAGACTGTCGAACTTACCTTAGACACCAACCGATTCATTAATTTTAATTTGATCAACTTAGTAAATAGGGTTCCACCGCGTAGCTATGAATTAAGTCCATCTTGGTCTAGTTAAAGACATGGACCCATTCAACTACAACTATTGGAGTTGAGTCTAGAGTGTCCTTGACCTAATCTAATTCAACTTTTGATTAGATTTGTTGCTCCTAGATTGATTTTGATGACTACAAAACAGTTGGAAGGGATACAAATAATTTTTATGTGAAAAAGACCTTATGCTCTACAGGGGCAAAATCGTAATTTCATCAAAACTCTAATTTGATAGCATCATCGTGTAGAACAAATGATATGTAATCTATTGGTGAAAGTTTATGGTTTTTGGACTTATATTTTTGAGTTATGAAGGTTTGAAGTTCATGAGTCGACTCATGAGTCAACTCATGAAACTATGAGCTGATTGGCAGCAAAGATTAGCCATGGCACGCTGATTTTCTGGCTTGGCATGACCTGTGAGTCGACTCATGAGTCGACCCACAAGGCATGAGTCGACTCATGAGTTGACTTCTGCTGTTTTGGGCCAAGAAAATCCAGAAACCAAATCTCTGGACTTTGCAACAGAGGTCGACTCATGAGTCGACCCTGAGGCATGAGTCGACTCATATGACTCATATGACGGATTTGCCTGTAACGGCTAGTTTTTGGCCAGATTTGGTTGCTTTTTAATGCTGCTTTTTGTGCTCTAACGGCTCTTTTTCTGCCTAGTTTGTTTTTCCTTGTCTCTTAAGGCTATAAAAGGTTTCAAAAGGTGGAAAACAAAAAGGAGAGAGATCAAAATATCCAAGAGGTATTCAAGTGATTTGAAAAGAGAAAATCAAGAGCATTCAAGAGGGCATTCAAGTGCATTCAAGAGAAGGTTTTTCAAGCCAACTACTCAACATCATACAAGAGCTCATTTAAAAGCCTTCAAGAAGCCATCAATCAAGCTCACCAACTCCTCAAGCATTTACTTCATCTCTCATCCACTTTGAGGAAATCCAAGAGGGGCTTCTTCATTTGAGTAAAGCGTATTTATTTTATATTCGCTCACTTAAGGAGCTATTCTTGTACTTATTTGTGCTCTAAACTGATTTTATCTTGTGAGTAATTATTTTTGTTTTGGAGGGTTTCCAAAACAAGGAAAGGTTGATCCGAACCTGAAATCGGAGTGTATTGGGTCGGCTTGTACCCGGGAAACAAGTGGACTAGCTTGGGATAGCTAGTGTCGGAGTTTCCGACGGTTGTATTCTGGTTGAATACAAAGTATAGTGGATTGAAATTCCAAGTAGGAGCTTGGGGAGTGGATGTAGGTGCAAGGTTGGCACCGAACCACTATAAATCATTGTGTTTGTGGCATGCTTTATTGTTTCTCTTTAATTCTCCATTATATCCTTGCATTCTTGTTTTAAGTAATTAATCTCAAACTAAAGTCTCTCTCCTCATTCATCAAGCTTTTGATATATAATTTTTACAAGTAATTAGTTAAGCCTAAAATTTTTAAAACCCAATTCACCCCCCCTCTTGGGTTGCATAGCTGGGCAACAAGTGGTATCAGAGCCCGGTGCTCTAGCCCTTCTTTGATCTAACAATCAAAGAGCCAAAGATCTATGGCAACCCACGTCGGCACTTCTCTAGCCGAGGGGCAATCTACCAACCGACCTCCACTTTTCAATGGGTCTAATTACACCTATTGGAAAGCTCGGATGAAGATTTTCATACAAGCACTAGACTATGATATGTGGAGTATCATAGTGAACGGTCCACACACACCCACCAAGATAATAGATGGTGAGGAGTCAACCAAACCCGAAAGAGAATGGGATGAGGTTGATAAGAAATTGGCACAGTTAAATGCTAAAGCTATGAATGTTCTTTATTGTTCACTTGATGCAAATAAATTTAATCGCATTTCTACCTGTGCATCTGCTAAAGAAATATGGGATAGGTTAGAAGTAACCCATGAGGGAACAAATCAAGTAAAGGAGTCTAAAATAAACATGCTTGTACATAAATATGAGTTATTTAAAATGGAGCATGATGAGTCCATAACTGCTATGTTTACTCGCTTTACTGATATAATTAATGGTTTGAAGAGTCTTGGCAAATCTTATACTAACAGTGAGCTTGTAAGGAAGATTCTCAGGTCATTGCCAAGAACCTGGGAAGCCAAGGTGACTGCTATCCAAGAAGCAAAGGATTTGAACACTCTACCTCTAGAAGAGCTTCTTGGATCCTTGATGACTCACGAGCTTAGCATGAAGCAACATCAAGAGGATGAAGTCAAAAAGAAGAGAACCATTGCCCTCAAATCCACAGCCTCTCCTGATGAAGAAACTGACGACACAGAAGATGAAGAACAGGATGAAGAAATGGCACTCATCACCCGAAGATTCAAGAAGTTCCTAAGAAAGAGGAAACAGGGGATGAGAAAGAGACCTTTCACAAAAGGGGAACAAAGCAAAGAGAAAGAAAAAGATCAACCCCTTATATGCTATGAGTGCAAGAAGCCGGGGCATTTCAAATCCGAATGTCCACAATTGAAGAAAGGTCCCAAAAAGTTCAAAAAGAAGGTAATGATGGCCACATGGAGTGCGAGCGACGACTCAAGCTCCGATGAGGAGACCTCAACAGAACAAGCCAACCTGTGCCTTATGGCACACGATAATGAGGTAATTTCTGAAACCCCTAGTGAATTTACTTTTGAAGAATTGCATGAAGCCTTCAATGATTTAATTGATGAATTGAAGAAACTAGGAATGAAAAACAAAGAACTAAAATTGAAAAATCAGTCTTTAGTAAAACAAGCAGAAAATCTTTCAATTGAAAAATCTACTTTGCTTCAAGAGAACCAAAGCCTAAAGAATGATATTAATAAGCTGAAACCTATAGTAGATAAATTCACCTTAAGTTCAAACAAACTAAATATGATTCTTGAAAATCAAAAGGCCGTATATGATAAGGCCGGACTTGGCTATAACCCCTTAAAGAAACAAAAATTTCTGAAAAATATTTATTATTCAAGTAACAAGCCTACCAATACTACTTGTTTTAAATGTGGTAGAATAGGACATAAATCTTACACTTGTGCAAACATAACTGTAAAGAAAATATGAGTTCCAAAAGGAACCATCTTGACTAACCAAAAAGGACCCAAGAAAGCTTGGGTACCTAAAACAAAAACTTGATATTTGTTTGCAGGTGTGTCTGGCATCCCATGGAGAAAACAGGAAATGGTATCTGGACAGTGGATGCTCGAGACACATGACTGGTGATGAATCACAATTCATCACGCTTGATGCTAAGGATGGAGGGATGGTCACCTTTGGAGATAATGGCAAAGGAAAGATCATCGGGATAGGTAACATTGGTATCACTCCCTCCAAATATATTGAAAATATTTTGTTAGTTAAAGGTTTAAAGCATAACTTACTTAGCATTAGTCAATTTTGTGATAAAGGGTATAAAGTAGTTTTTGAATCATCTGTTTGTATTGTGACTAGTCCTATTAATGATGGCATCAAATTTATAGGACATAGACATGGCAATGTTTATATGGTAGATCTAAATGATTTAGCCAAATTAGACATGCAATGCCTAGTATCCTTAAATGCTAAAGTTAATGAGACTAGTTGGCTTTGGCATCGTAGACTTGCTCACATTAGCATGCATTCTCTTTCAAAATTAATTAAGAAAGAATTAGTTCATGGCTTGCCTAAACTGAATTTTGAAAAAGATAGGATTTGTGATGCATGTCAACTAGGTAAGCAAACTAGAGTTTCATTTAAATCCAAAAACATTGTTTCAACTTCTAGACCATTAGAGCTTTTGCATATGGATTTATTTGGACCAACTAGAACCACAAGTCTAGGAGGAAAACGATATGGTTTTGTAATAATAGATGATTATTCACGTTTTACTTGGGTTTTCTTTTTGGCACACAAAGATGAAACTTTTCATATTTTCACTAAATTTCATCGAAAAGTCACTAATAAAAAAGGATTTTCAATTCAAAATATTAGAAGTGACCATGGAACTGAATTTGAAAATCAAGACTTTAAAAATTTTGTGATGAGAATGGAATCGGCCATAACTTCTCTGCTCCTAGAACACCCCAACAAAATGGGGTAGTTGAAAGAAAAATAGAACCTTAGAAGAAATGGCCCGTACCATGCTTTGTGAAAGCAACCTTCCAAGATATTTTTGGGCGGAAGCTATTAACACAGCATGTTACATTTTAAATCGTGCTTTGATCAGACAATTTTTAAAGAAAACCCCCTATGAACTTTGGAAAGGAAGAAAACCAAATATTGCATATTTTCATGTTTTTGGCTGCCGATGTTTTGTATTAAATAATAGCAAGGAAAGACTTGGTAAATTTGATGCAAAATCAGATGAAGCAATCTTTCTGGGTTACTCCTCTACAAGTAAAGCTTTTAGAGTTTTTAATAAAAAAACTTTAGTAGTTGAGGAGTCCATTCATGTTGTCTTTGATGAATCTAACGATCTTCCTTCAAGGAAGAATGAGGGTGTTGATGATGCAGATCCATTAATAGAAGGTATGAAGGAGATCACTCTGAAAGATTCAGCCACTCCAGAGGACAAGGAACAAGAAGACAAACAAGATGAGATAGGTGAGAAAATTCAAGAACAACCTCAAGGTACAAATGACCTACCCAAGGAATGGAGGTATGTTCACAACCACCCTAAGGAGTTAATTATTGGTGATCCTATGCATGGTGTAAAAACTCGCTCTTCACTTAGAGATGTGTTCAATCATTGTGCTTTTGTATCTCATTTTGAACCTAAAACTATTGAAGAAGCTGAAAAAGATCATAATTGGATTAATGCAATGCAAGAGGAACTTAATCAATTTGAAAGAAATAATGTTTGGACTTTGGTTTCAAGACCTAAAAACTGTTCAATAATTGGCACAAAATGGGTCTTTAGAAACAAATTAGATGAGCATGGTAATGTAATTAGAAATAAAGCAAGATTGGTTGCTAAAGGATATAATCAAGAAGAAGGGATTGATTTTGATGAAACCTTTGCACCAGTAGCTAGATTAGAAGCCATTAGACTTCTACTTGCATATGCTTGCTTTATGAAATTCAAATTGTTTCAAATGGATGTTAAAAGTGCATTTTTAAATGGATTTATTGCTGAAGAAGTTTATGTAGAACAACCCCCTGGATTTGAAAATCATGCCTTTCCTAATCATGTTTTTAAATTAAATAAGGCTTTATATGGATTAAAACAAGCACCTAGAGCATGGTATGATAGACTAAGCAAATTTTTACTAAATAATGGTTTTTCAAGAGGTAATGTAGATACAACCCTCTTTATCAAAAGAAATCAAAATGATATGTTAGTTATACAAATTTATGTTGATGACATAATTTTTGGGTCTACTAATGAATCTCTTTGTCAAGACTTTGCTAAGCTTATGCAGGGGGAGTTCGAGATGAGCATGATGGGAGAACTCACCTTCTTCCTCGGACTCCAAATCAAACAATCAAAAGAGGGAATCTCCATCGCCCAAAGCAAGTACACCAAGGAACTACTCAAAAGATTTAGAATGGAGAACTCCAAACCCATTGGCACACCAATGAGTCCCTCATGTAAGCTTGACAAGGATGATGAAGGTAAATGTGTAGACTTAAAATACTATAGAGGCATGATTGGATCATTATTGTATCTAACTGCAAGTAGGCCTGATATCATGTTTAGTGTTTGTTTATGTGCTAGATATCAATCTAATCCTAAAGAATCTCATTTGAATGCTGTTAAAAGAATCCTTAGATACTTAAATGGTACTCAAACTTTAGGGTTATGGTACTCTAAGGACTCACAAATAGATTTATTAGGATATTCTGATGCTGACTTTGCTGGATGTAAACTAGATAGAAAAAGCACAAGTGGAACTTGTCAATTTCTTGGAGTTAATCTAATCTCATGGTTTAGTAAGAAACAAAATTCGGTAGCACTGTCTACGGCTGAGGCCGAATACATTACAGCCGGAAGTTGTTGTGCTCAAATCTTGTGGATTAAGCAACAACTCGAAGACTTTAGAATTAAACTTAATGAAACACCAATAAGATGTGACAACACAAGTGCCATAAATCTATCTAAAAATCCTATTCAACACTCAAGATCCAAACATATTGAAATAAGACATCACTTCATAAGAGAACATGTTCAAAACAAAAATATAATTCTTGAATATGTTTGCACCGAAAATCAATTAGCTGATATCTTTATAAAGGCCCTTAGTGAGGATAGATTCTGTGAAATTAGGAGAAATCTAAGAATTCTTGATCCATTTGCCTGAATTAATTTTCAAATTCCAATGATTTATGGTCAAAATTTCCTAAGAGCTCAATTTCCAACACCTTTCTTGGTCCCAAAAGCTCAAGTTTTTCATTCTAAAAACTCATCTTAGAGCTAAACTCCTTCTTCCCAAATTTCAAATTTTTTTGGAATTTATTCACATTTTTCCTGATTTTCTGAACTTCATGAGTCGACCCCCATGAGTCGACTCAATGGCAAACTTGTAATTCCCAGCAACTTCCAATGGGCTGAAGGGTTTATATTTTGAATTACTGTTCGTGAGCCGACCCTCACGCTCGTCTTCCTCCTTCCGAAATCCATTCTCCCTTCTCCCATTTGCTCCATTTCCAAGGCTTGAGCTAGTGGAACTCCTCCCGCCTCCTCTCCACCGCAAATCGCCACTCGGGGAAAGGTTCTTTTGTGACCTCTTCCCTTGTTCTTCACGGTTGGAGCGTGCCCTAGCACTCCACCGTCCCTCTCAAATCCACTCATTCTCTCCTCCAAAATCTCAAATCACTCTCTTGTGATCCTTCCTCCACTCTCTCACTTGCTCCTCAAGTCTCCTCGCCTGGTATTGAAGAGGTTATGGCACCAAAAATGAAACTTCCCCAAAGGAGAAAGTCTGTCCGGGAACTTGAAGAAAGTGTCAGAAGGAAAAGGCAAGCGGCACAGTCCTCCTCTGCTCCCGCTCCAGCTTCAGTTCAAGGTCCTTCACAGTCCTCTCAAACTCCCAGTAAGAACCTTCTTTCAGATAGAAAAGTAGAAATCGGGAAAAACATAGACTTCCGGTTCTTTGAAATGAGGGATTTTCTTTGCAACAAGATCAAAAATCAAGGATGGAGCTTTTACTGTACACTAAAGAAGTCACCTATGTTGACCTAGTTAGAGAGTTTTATCAGAATCTTATTTATGGAAATGGGTCAGTGACTTCAACTGTGAAAGGGATTGATATATGTTGGATCCTGTCATCTTAGGGGAGATTTTACATTTACCTAGTGAAGGTTATGCATACATGGAACTCCCCGTGAAAGAAGAAGGTATAAGTGTTATACTTGGAGGAACCTACCAAGGGAATTTGAATAAACTAGAGGCCAAGATTTTACCTATAGAAATGAGAATCTTACATCAAATGGTCACAAAACTTTTCTTCCCTAGGAGTGGTAGGCACGATCTTCTGTCAGGCAGGGACATATGCATTATGTTTCACATTATCACAGAAACCCCCTAAACCTCCCAGCACTTATGATAGAGGCCATGAGAGAGACTCTGAACAGATCTAAGGCACATTTGCCTTATGGTATGGCCCTGACTAGAGTTTTCAGGAGGTTTGGAGTTAGTTGTGAGGGGGAGGCTCCCACCAAACTGTCTCATGTTGATACCTTCAACCTACACACCTTGCATCGAATGGGGTTCACAAAAAGTGGTGGTGGTTGGATCAGGGGAGCTGAGGAAAGAACAGAAGAAAGAGCAGAAGAGAGAGCAGAAGAAAGAGCTGAGGATACAGCAGGAGACAGAACTGAAGTCAGAGCTGAAGAAGAAAAGGTCCATCATCTCCTGTTCATGACATCAGGGCAGCTTCACCAGATATACAGTTCTTTCCGGATCCAGAGGCTGGCCCTTCTGAGTTTACCAGGATACCCACACCTGTGCATCAGCCAGAGAGCAGAGCACCTCCGCCAGAGTTCACACTGTCCGATTATCAGATTGAGCGGATTGCACAGCGTATGGTCTCTTTGATGTCGAGTCAGATGAGCAGTACTTCATTTGTACCAGGGGCTACTTCTATGATCAGACTTTGACTCCCCACATCTCCACAGTATATCAGATGATGGCAGATCAGTCCATGAGGATTCAGCAGCTTGAGGACACTGTACTGAGACTGACTGGCAGAGTTCTCGAGTTACAGGGGCAGGTCTTCGATTTGGCACACCCTCAGCCTCAGGAGTCTACGTTTGAGGTCACTGATCTCACTGCAGAGGCCGGCAGACTCAGAGGAGCTCTTGAGGGCGGTTATGAGTTACTGAGGAAGGAGATCAGAGGATCAAGTGAGCAAGCTACTACTCAGTTCACTGCACTTCTCCAGGCTGTCTCCAGGGCACTGACTGTACTTGACTCCATCAGACTTACCCTTTCAGTTCAGTCCTAGCTTCTCAGCGTTCTCAGCCACCCAGTTCCTCCCGTTCGCCTGCTCGTGCCAGTTCTTCCTCTCGTGCAGAGGCAGACGGGGTCGAGGACGCATCTCAGATCCAGATCCATCTGCTCCTTATCACATTTCTGATGATTCTGATCATTGATCATTTCTAGATCCTAGTCTTAGTGTTTAGTCCTCTCTAGGATCTGTATTTTTGGGGCCATGTATTGACATGAGCTAGTTGACTTTGTATGATACTTTTTTGTTACAATCTATGTACTGAAACAATTATGGCTTTACCTTTGGAATGATGATTATCTTACTTTGGTTATATATTCTCTTTGTGAAATATTGTCTTCTCTTTATGGTATTATCATTTTATGATTGCTGTTAATATTGCTTCATTAAGGGGGAGCAAACCCTACAAGAGGAGAAATTAAAGAATGCTTCAGAAAAGGACTTAACCTTGTTTGATGATGTCAAAAAGGGGGAGAAATTAAACACAAAGAAATCCATCAAAAGCAAACACTACAAATTATGAGAAATTAATACATTGACAATTTTAAGTACAAATGCTAAATATACTGCAAATAAGTACCTTTTAAAATTACTCATACTCTGATTTGCTGTAAACCATTGAATATGCTTTGATAGGCTTTCAAATTCAAACCCACTCTGATATATTGAATACATTGCTCTAATACTTTGATAATTTTTTTTACTACTCCGATACTTACTCAATTTTACTCTGATACATTGAAAAACTATTTTTATTACTCTGATACTTTGCAAAATTTTTCTCTGATACTTTGTAAAATTGTTTTCCCTACACTGATACATTGCAGGATTTTCATTTCTCTTGCTCTGATACATCTTAAACTTAAATGATCTAATACTCTTTCCAAATCAACTATTAAATATGCTTTGGCACACATGACTAGTTTTGAGAATTAAAAAAAAAAATTTTTTTTTTTGCTCTGATAATAAAATCAAATTTTCTGCTCTAACACCAAAACAATAATCCAATGAGCATATCTTCCAATCTTTAAGCAAATGGACAAACCATTTATGCATACAACCATTTGTATCACATGCCAAAAGAATCATACTCTTTTCAAGCATATGCACCTAAAATACAATCTGTTGAAATTCATGATTCAGAAAAATGCTTTTGTTCAAATGTTTTGTCATCATCAAAAAGGGGGAGATTGTTGCTCCTAGATTGATTTTGATGACTACAAAACAGTTTGAAGGGATACAAATATTTTTTATTTGAAAAAGACCTTATGCTCTACAGGGGCAAAATCGAATTTCATCAAAACTCTGATTTGATAGCATCATCGTGTAGAACAAATGATATGTAATCTATTGGTGAAGTTTCATGGTTTTTGGACTTATATTTTTGGAGTTATGAAGGTTTGAAGTTCATGAGTCGACTCATGAGTCAACTCATGAAACTATGAGCTGATTGGCACGCAAAGATTAGCCATGGCACGCTGGTTTTCTGGCTTGGCACGACCTGTGAGTCGACTCATGAGTCGACCCACAAGGCATGAGTCGACTCATGAGTCGACTTCTGCTGTTTTGGGCCAAGAAAATCCAGAAACCAAATCTCTGGACTTTGCAACAGAGGTCGACTCATGAGTCGACCCCTGAGGCATGAGTCGACTCATGAGTCGACTCATATGACGGGATTTGCCTGTAACGGCTAGTTTTTGGTCAGATTTGGTTGCTTTTTAATGCTGCTTTTTGTGCTCTAACGGCTCTTTTTCTGCCTAGTTTGTTTTCCCTTGTCTCTTAAGGCTATAAAAGGTTTCAAAAGGTGGAAAAAAAAAAAGAGAGATCCAAATATCCAAGAGGCATTCAAGTGATTTGAAAAGAGAAAATCAAGAGCATTCAAGAGGGCATTCAAGTGCATTCAAGAGAAGGTTTTTCAAGCCAACTACTCAACATCATACAAGAGCTCATTTAAAAGCCTTCAAGAAGCCATCAATCAAGCTCACCAACTCCTCAAGCATTTACTTCATCTCTCATCCACTTTGAGGAAATCCAAGAGGGGCTTCTTCATTTGAGTAAAGCGTATTTATTGTTATATTCGCTCACTTAAGGAGCTATTCTTGTACTTATTTGTGCTCTAAACTGATTTTATCTTGTGAGTAATTGTTTTTATTTTGGAGGGTTTCCAAAACAAGGAAAGGTTGATCCGAACCTGAAATCGGAGTGTATTGGATCGGCTTGTACCCGAGAAACAAGTGGACTAGCTTGGGATAGCTAGTGTCGGGGTTTCCGACGGTTGTATTCGGGTTGAATACAAAGTATAGTGGATTGGAATTCCCAAGTAGGAGCTTGGGGAGTGGATGTAGGTGCAAGGTTGGCACCGAACCACTATAAATCATTATGTTTGTGGCATGCTTTATTGTTTCTCTTTAATTCTCCATTATATCCTTGCATTCTTGTTTTAAGTAATTAATCTCAAACTAAAGTCTCTCTCCTCATTCATCAAGCTTTTGATATATAATTTTTACAAGTAATTAGTTAAGCCTAAAATTTTTAAAACCCAATTCACCCCCCCTCTTGGGTTGTATAGCTGGGCAACATCATGGTCAGATTGGAAGCTAGAGTCTGTGAACCCCACAAGTTTCAGATCTGACTCGCCATAAACCAACCATTGGTCCTTAGTATTTCTCAAATACTTAAGGATGGCTTTAACCACTTTTCAGTGATTTTCTCCAGGATCAGATTGGTATCTACACACTACTCCTAGTGAGTATGCCACATCTGATCTTGCACATGTTATGGCGTACATGATAGATCCCACGACTGAAGCATATGGGACTCTACTCATACGCTCTCTCTCTTCAGGAGTTGTCGAACAATCCTTCTTAGAGAGAGAAATTTCTTGGCCTATCGATAGATAGCCCTTCTTGAAATTCTCCATGCTGAACCTCTTCAGCACAGTGTCTATGTACATGGACTGGGATAACCCAAGCATCCTTTTAGATCTATCCCTATAGATCTTCATCCCTAGGATGTAAGATGCTTCACCCAAGTCCTTCATGGAGAACTGTGATAACAACCAAACTTTTATTCCCTGTAGCACGGGGATGTCATTCCCGATTAAGAGAATATCATCTACGTACAAGATAAAGAATAACACAACTGGACCATTTGCCCATTTATAGATGCAGGGCTCTTCTCCATTCTTAATGAAGCCATACGTTTTGATCACCTTATCAAAACGCATGTTCCAACTCCGAGAAGCTTGCTTCAATCCATAAATGGATCTCTGAAGCTTGCACACCTTGGACTCATCTGTTGATGTAAATCCCTCAGGTTGTATCATATACACCTCTTCGGTCAGCTCTCCATTCAGGAAAGCTATCTTTACATCCATCTGCCAGATCTCATAATCCAGATGGGCAGCTATTGCAAGCATTATCTGAATGGATTTGAGCATTGCCACAGGAGAAAATGTCTCATCATAGTCAATACCATAACGTTGACGATACCCCTTGACAACCAGACGGGCTTTATAGGTCTCCACCTTTCCATCTACGCCCCTCTTCCTTTTGAAGATCCATTTACACCCAATGGGTTTAACCCCTTCAGGTGGGTCAACCAATGTCCATACATCGTTGACCTTTATGGACTCCATTTCGGATTTCATGGCTTCAAGCCATTTCTCGAAATCAGGTTTCTGCATTGCATCCATATAGGTGATCGGATCCTCATTATTCTCATCAAGTTCGATGGGATCACCATCCCGGACCAAGAAATCATAGTATCTGTCTGGCTAATGCGGTACTCTATCGGATCGCCTTAATGGTGTAGGTACATTGGGCTCCGGATCTGATCTAATCATATCCGACTCAGGTTCAGCTATTGGTGTCGATCCTTCTACCTGTTGAACTTCATCAAGTTCAACCTTAGAGGCAACAGTTCCTTCACCAAGGAACTCCTTTTCTAAAAAGATTGCCTTAAGGCTGATGAACACCTTTTGTTCATCAGCATGGTAGGAAAAATATCCTTTTGTCTCTTTGGGTATCCTATGAATGAGCATTTGTCAGACCTAGGTCCAAGTTTGTCTGTGACTAATCGTTTGACAAAGGCCGGGCACCCCCAGACCCTAAGGTGTGAAAGTGCTGGCTTACGTCCCATCCATATCTCATATGGAGTCTTAATTACAGACTTACTTGGAACCCTATTTAACAGATAACAGGCCGATTCGAGTGCATATCCCAAGAAAGATATCGGCAAGCTAGCAAAACCCATCATGGATCGGACCATGTCTAACAGAGTCCGATTCCTCCTTTCAGACACACCATTATGCTGTGGTGTTCTTAGAGGAGTCCATTGGGAGAGAATCTCATTCTCCTAGATATGTGAGAAACTCACTAGAAAGGTATTCTCCTCCTCGATCAGATCGAAGAGTTTTAATACTCTTTCCAGTTTGTTTTTCTACTTCACTTCGGAATCGTTTGAACATTTCAAATGAATCCAACTTATGTTTCATCAGATAGACATATCCATATTGGGATAGATCATCCGTGAAAGTTATGAAGTAGAAATATCCACCTCTAGCACTGGTGCTTATGGGCCCGCATACATTAGTATGTACTAGGCCCAAGAGCTCAGTAGCTCTCTCACCTTTTTCAGTAAAATGTGACTTGGTCATTTTACCAAGAAGACAGAACTTGTAGGAACCTGATCTAGGGTTTCAGGGTTAGATCTTGAAACTTTTTCAAGATCATACAGCGGAAGACTAAAATAAATCAAAATTTATTTTTTAAAATCAGAGAATCCCTAGATCTAAGATCCTATTACATGATTATTACATAGCATTAAATTAGAAATTAAAATATATAAATATAGCATGAACTACATGTTGATCATATCAACATGTTTCTATACCACATCTAATGTATGTATTAAACAATAGATCAGATCTATTACCTTGCAAGTTAGATGCTCTAACCTTGCTGATCCGGGCTTAAGGATGATGTTGCAAGCTGCACACATGTCCGGCCTCTAGGAGTCGTCCACACGAGCCCACGAATCTCGATCAGAAGTCCTGCTTCAGGAAATCAGCACAGTATGCTAGTACTGCGCTGATCCTTCTTTGATGGTTGATCAGGTGCCTCGTTCTTCTTGATTTGGACTCTTCCAAAGATGGAAAGTAAAAGAAGGAGTTTCAGATCTGAGACGCTCTCAGGAAACTCAAGATGGAGGGAGGAAAGATATGAAAACAAAAAATCCTAGAAGAAGACCCTCTTCTTCTTCACATTTTTCTCTCTAGACATCCTAACTTGCATCTTTTATATCTCCACGACCCAAAGGTATTTCTCTCTAATTTTTGGATGGCACAAAGGTCTCTCAAATCTCTATCTTCTCTTAAAATTTAATGAATAAAATTATTTTATATAGAGAGATATGATAGAGTCCTTGTCTAGGTCAAATACCTAGTCAAGGCTTATCCAAACATGGCAAGTTAAGGGGCACCCAACTCTTGAGCACCTCCTCCATATTTTCATGCATGGATCACTATCAAAGGGTGAAAAATGTGTACCCTAAAATCTATGAAAATTTCAAAAAAAATTTGGATAAATTTGGTACAAAATTGAAAGAGTTTTGGATTTTTGAAACTCTACCTCATAGAATTCGAAATCCAAACTTATTCCTTTTTGATTTGATCCAAACCACCTTCCATGTAAGAAAGAAGAGAGGAAACCTTTTGTGAATGTGGGAGAGACCTGGGAGAGGGCTTTTGTCACACAAAATAAGTAGAGATTGGTGTTGAATAAGAGAGAGGGCATGGGGAAGGCTTATGTGGCGCAAGGTGGAATCCTAGTCTTACTAAGATTCTATCTTATGACTTGTTTTAATTTAGTTTTTCAAACCAAATCAAACCAAAATTAGATCAACCTAATTAAAATAGGTCTTAACCCAATTAAGAATCTAATTTAATCAGATTAAATTAGATTTAAATTTGACTTAATTTTCTAATCAAATTAGAAATTAGATTGACCCAAGTCCTAGTTGAACTAGGACTAGTTTTTCCTTGCACTTGGCTTATCCAATAAACCAATTGGACTTGATCCAATCAAGCTCAAAATAAATATAATTAAATTATATTTAATTAGACTTAATCTCATCCCATTGGCTTAATCAAATTAAGCCAATTAGCAATCGAATTGCTAATCGATCCTCCTGCAATACTTGCACTGGGTTAAATATCAATCGTATTGATCATTTAACCCTAGAACGATTCTTAATCGTTGATCAACCATCCGATCGGATCATGAACTCTAATGTGTGTGACCTCATAGATCTGAACCTAAGATGGTAGCACAGGAATAAATTCTTGTATCAATCAAAGTGACCATCTAGCAATGGTACCCGACGATCGGATAGGTCGAATGTGTAGAACAACATCCTTAGAACCCATGCGGGTATAGTTTTCATATAATTCATCCCCTTGACCAAAATGATCATAGGACACTCCAGAGTTCAACTGTCAACTCTGATCAGGTTGTCCACATTGTATTTCAAAATATCAAATCCATCTGATGGATTATCCTGGCCAAGGTTTTGCTAAATTGAAATACAGCGACTCATTCTTCTCCAACTCTTAGAGTGGTCAATCCCATCTCGATCACACTCTGACTTCGCAAGTACTTGACTGTGCCCAGAAGCCTTCCATCCCTGAATTAAAAATTCAGTTAGTCCAGTACCAAAGCACAGTGAGTTGCTTGCAAGTCACTGAGGCGATCTCAAGTCTAAGGGACACTTATACCAATATCCCATCAGAGACATTCTCGACAGCAGAATGCTCTGGAGTTGGTCACGTTCAATGATGATGTACCCTTATATCTCACCTGTATGCCATACCAGTGTCTCCACACTCCTTGGTTAAGAGGACAACCAACCCATATGGCCTACAGCGACCTATGCTTGATAGAAGCTGTCGTCCTTATTAACAGCTTATCATTTGGTCGTGAACAGTTTTAAAGACTAATCGATAAATCCTCTCTTTATCGAACTTAAATAGTCCTAAGGACTTCATCATAACAACGGAGTTCATTAGAAGATGAAAGCTTATGATGAAGATGCCAAATATATTTTATTTATTAACAAATCAATTACAATACTTGGTTGCTCAGCCATCAATAACTTGACGATTGGCTTTTTGGGAC
>NC_025999.2:43884152-43901082 GCF_000442705.2 Elaeis guineensis
ATCAGAAACTCATTGAAAGGTATTCACCTCCTCGATCAGATCGAAGAGTTTTAATACACTTTCCAGTTTATTTTTCTATCTCATTTCGAAATAGTTTGAACATTTCAAATGACTCCGACTTATGCTTCATTAAGTAGACATACCCATACATCGATAGGTCATCTATGAAGGTTATGAAGTAGAAATATCCACCTCTTGCACTTGAGCTCATGGGTCCACAACATCAGAATGTATCAGACCCAAGAGTTCACTGGCTCGCTCATCTTTTCTAGTAAAAGGTGACTTGGTCATCTTTCCAAGAAGACAGGACTCACAGGTTGGAAGTGATTCACAATCACCAACTTCAAGAATTTCTTCTTGAGCCAACCTGTTTGTCCTGTTCTTATTGATATGACCTAGCCTACAGTGCCAAAGGTAGACTTCTGACACATTATCCATTCTAGGGCGTTTACTGGAGGTTTGAACCACATTAACAGGCTGTGATAGTAAGTAAATTCTATTATTTAGTTGTCCAACAAATATTGTAACACCATTCAAAATGATATTGCAAATATTTTTTTTTTATTAAAAATTCATAACTGTACATGGCCAAAAGGCCTACAAAAATAATATTTAATAAAAAACTTGGACAATAGTGACATTCACTCAGAATTACATTACAAGAATTGATTACAAGGTTCATGATTCCTAAAGCTAGAACTGAAACTTTACTTCCATCTCCAACGTTCAGGAACCTCTCGTTTTCATCAAATCTCCTACTGACCTGCAAACCCTGCATCGAATTACAGATATGATAAGAGCTTTCGATATCCAATACCCAGGTAGTAGTATGACAAATAGAAAGTTGCAAGGTGTTATCATATAATTACCTTGCTTCTTTTTTGGCCTGTTCGGGTCCAGGGAGCAATGTATAGAGGATAGTTCCTCTTCCAGTACCCTGCTTCTTGCAAAAGAAGCACTCCGCCTAGCTCTGGTCGGGCTTGCGCTTCTTGGTCTGACCCTGTGCAGACGTCCCAATATGCGGCTGCACCTTCTTATTCTTCTTCTTCTTGTTCTTCTTCCCTTTCTTAAAGGGTCGACGACCAGAAGAAGACCCTCCCACAACATTCACCGATTCTTTATGGAGCTGGTGATCCTTCTCAAAGTTCTGCAGCAATCCCAACAAGCCGTGGTAGTTCACTGTAGGCTTTGTCATCCAAAAATTAGTAAGGAAGGGGAGGAAGGACTTGGGCAAAGAATTAAGGATCGCATCCTTAGCGAGCTGCTCGTGCAAAGGAAAGCCCAGTTTACTTAGGCACTCATTCATTTCGATCATGTACAGTACATGATCAGTGACTGAGGCCCCATCCCTTATCTGAGCATTGAAAATGGCACAACTAATTTTGTGCCTTTCAATGTCGTCAGGGGTGCCAAAGGAGTCGTTCAACATTTGAAGCATCTCCTACGGCTGGGCATTCTCGAACCTGCGGCTGAACTCATCATTCATTGCCGCCAGCATTATGCACCGAACAGTGGTGCGATCGTTGAGCCACTTCTGGTAAGTATCTCGAACCATCCCTCTAGCATTTGGGGCTGGCTCCTCAGGTGCCGGATCTATTACTACATAAAGGATCCGTTCATGCTCAAAGACGATTTTCAATTTTCAATACCAGCTATCGAAATTAGATCCCATGAGCTTATCATTATCTAATAATGACCGGAGTGACAGGATAGTAGCCATAGCTGCATAAAAAAAAATCAGACCTTTATTAGTACATAAATTATTAATACTAAAGACTTGGACTTTAGTCTAAAGTTTCTCCAGTATTTTTATGAACTGGTAGCCTCAACTTCCAATTCAAGAAATTACTTTAATTCCTTAGTGGGTACTAGAATTCACACAGACCACACACGAGCCCAACTTTGGTTGGTCAACCCATGTGCATCTATAGGTAGGTTCATAACCAGTTGTTTCTCTAAACAACTTCTAGTAATTAATTTTATCCCAGAACCTAATCAGTAGGCTTTGGCCTCTACTAAAAAGATCTGGTTAGGTCCAACTATTAACATGATTTGATTTGGTGAATCTGACCAATAAATGATTAGATCCGACTTTGGCCGACCAACCTGACCACCATCATGAAAGACTCAACCAAATTATCATATTATGAATGATAATTCCATTAGTCAATAAGCACCAGGCCTTTGGGCCTCCAATGATTATTAAACTAATGGACTCATTATCACTCACTTAATGGGAGGCTATGACTTAGTTATCACTATAACTTAATCATTTTAGGGACCTAATAATTTTTGAGGATTTTATTAAAGGATAGAAGGGAAGAATTAACCAGCCAATTTCAATCCTTCCACTGACTTCAGCAAGTCAGATTAAAAAAGATTTAATTAAAGATGGCATTAGGAGCACCTAAATCAGTCACACTAATTTATCTAATGACATAGGTGAGCCCTAATCACCAAGTGATCTAATCAAAACCTAACTCATTAGGTTGGCCAGATAAGTGAGATCAGTGGTGAGGATATGCCATTAACTCGTCAGAGATCGAATCAATGCGAGTAGCTCCCACTTAAAAACCACTGGTCAGACTGCCGAACTTACCTTAGACACGAATCGGTTCATTAGTTTTAATTTGATCAACTTAGTAAATAGGGTTCCACCGTGTAGCCATGAATTAAGTCCATCTTGGTCTAGTTAAAGACGTGGACCCATTCAACTACAACTATTGGAGTTGAGTCTAGAGTGTCCTTGACCTAATCTAATTCAATTTTTGAATAGATTTGACCAATTACTCTAATTTAGTCTATTTTTTTAAGCTAACCTTAGGTCTAACCCAATTATGGACCTAATCCATCTAACCCATTGACCCACAAGTTTATACAATTATCTTAGGTCTTAATTCACAATTTTAGACCAACTAGACAACACTTAATTCTTTTAATTAAGTATTTGGCTGATGGGTCAGGATTTGGCATTTCAAAAATAATTTTTAAATTTGAAAGGTTTTATTTTCTGTTCACCAAATGTGTTGACTCATTCACAAATGGATCAGCACATTTCATAAATAGCAATCCTATTACTAATTACATAACAGAAAATAACTCAATTAAAATAAATCATGAATATTTCTTTAGATCTAATCTAACACATTCATGATGAATTTTACAATTAAATCTTTATTATTAATTCTTTTCACTGCTTCGTCTGCATGGGATATAATCGCATCGGTACCCCTACCGCTATAGGAGAACCCCATTGAATGGGAGGAGAGGGCCTTTAAACCCTTCTTTTCTCCTATGACCGGACGACCATGGCAACCAACCCAATTAGACTACTTGCTACTTGGATCATGTATATCTAAATATATCATTTTCAAAATTTAAATTTTAAATTTCAAATTTTAAATTTCAAATAAATTTTAAATTTCAAATTTTAAATTTTGAATTTTAAATTTTGAATTTCAAATTTGAAATTTCAAATAAATTTTAAATTTCAAATTTCAAAATTTGAATTTCAAATTTTTGAATTTTAAATTTCGAATTTCAAATTTTAAAATTCAAATTTTAAATTTTGAATTTCAAATTTCTAAATTTTGAATGAATTTCAAAATTTAAATTTCAAATTTTGAATTTTAAATTTCAAATTTCAAATTTAAACTTTTAGATTACTACTTAATCTA
Source organism: Elaeis guineensis (assembly GCF_000442705.2). Taxonomy (NCBI): domain Eukaryota; kingdom Viridiplantae; phylum Streptophyta; class Magnoliopsida; order Arecales; family Arecaceae; genus Elaeis; species Elaeis guineensis. The sequence goes on from NC_025999.2 coordinate 43,887,830, forward strand.
TGCATGCAAATGTATATCATATTTTAAAACCCGCTCTGATACCATTTGAAGTGAATTTTAGTGCAGGGGTAAAATAGTAATTTTAAAACTTTTCAAAATTACTATTTTACAGCAAAAATTATTAATTAATCTAATTAATTAACATATATAAATCTTATACAAAGATCTAAATATGATATATATATATATAGCATGTATTTAAATTTGAAATTCAAACTTCTACGGTAAATATTTTACTGTTATGTGTTCAGAACACATTACCTTTGTGCGGATAGTCGATCGCCATAATCTGATCACCGTCGAAAGGGTCTGATCATCGCAACATAGCCACATAGTATGTCTAGCCTCTGCGGATCATCCACATGAAGCTCTCGATCTGATCGGCTCCTCACGAATGCTAGTTCATGGCAGAACCTTTTCGATGGTCGATGTTGATCGAACTCCTTCGATCTTGATCTGCCGACTTTTTAGATGCTCAGGATCATCAGCAAAGGTACTTGAGAGGTTGATGAATCTCTCCCTAAGATCTGGTGGACTCATAACACTTGTAGCTCACTTTCTCACTTTTCGAACCCTTGGCAGTAACCCTAGGGTACACACAGAAAACCCTGCGCCCACTCTCTTTCTTTTCTTTCCTCTTAGAATTTTTGAACTTTTTGAATTCATGTAGAAAGCTTCCTCATGCCCACTTTTCTTTCTCAAAAGTCTCGTATGCATGCCCCACCTTCTTATCTCTTTTTAAAACAATGCAAGATGCATCTTAAACGCGTGACAGGATAAAGCTAGGTGGTTGCTCATTTGAATTCAAATTGAATTTGAATTCAAATGCCAACCAACCCATCCTTATCCACTCTTGGCATGAGAAGAGAAGGGCATGGGCTCCCTTGTGCGTGGAGAGTTTACATGAGAAACTCTTTCTTGTGTAAAGCAAATGGCACACAAATGGATAAGGCTAGGTGGCGCATGGATTAGTTGCCCATTCAAATTCAAACTTCATTTGAATTTGAATGGCCAACCAACCATCTTTATCCACCCAAATGGTGCACAAATGGAGGGGTGTGGAAGGCTTCTTCATGGAAAAAAATTCATGAGAAGTTATTTCTCCTGAATTCAAATGGGCGCAGATGAGTGAGGTGGCGCAGGGAGAGAATTCAAAAGATGGTTTCAACCTAATTGAGCCAACCTAATCAAAATAGGTTAGGCATAATTAGACTAAGTTAAACCCAACTTAATTAGACTTAATTAGGCTCAATAAAATCCTAATCAAATTAGGAATTGACTAAGCCCAACCCCTGATCAGATCAGGGACCAAACCACCTTGGCGATTAGGTCAACACTTAACTTAATCGGGTCAAATCCAACTGAATCCAGTTCAATTGGACTTGATCCAAAAATAATTACTCAATCAAATTGAGTTTATTAGTGATCAAATCACTAATTAAACCTCTCATAAATATTGAGTCCAAATCCGATGGGCAATCGGGCATCAGAGTCCATCGATATGAAACCCTGATCAAAAAGTCCCAAACCAGTGGGACTCTTGGCCCTGGTACCCAAAATGTGTGGAACTCATGATTAGAGAATCTTGATTCTCGATCATAGAGTTTCAGACACGTAGGACTCAAAGTCCACGAGTATTAGGACTCTTCATCAGCCATCAGATCAAATAAGAATCTCTAATGTGTGTGACCCCACAGGTTCGAACCTAAGTCGGTAGCATAGGAACCAATTCCTGTACTAAACGAAGTGACTATCTAGTAATGGTACCTGACGTTCGGATAGGTCGAATAGTTGCAATCGCAACATTCAGAACCTACCGAATATGGTTACTGTATAATTCATCTCTTTTGACCCCTGTGTTTAGGACGACTCAGGGTTAAACTGTCAACTCTGATTAGATCATCCGAATCATGCTCAACTCAAACAGTCCTATGACTCCTCACTAGGACTATCCTGGCCAAGGTTTTGTTAAATTAAAACATGACTGTACATAACTCCTGAACTAGAGTGGTCAATCCCATCTTGACACATGCACCGACAAGTCAAGTACTTGACTACACCCAGCAGCCTTCCGTCATTGAATTAGAAATTTAGTCCAGTGCCTAAGTGCAGTGAGTTGCTTGCAAGTCACCATGACGGTCTTAGGTCGGAGGGACAGTTATACCCATATCCCATCGGAGCAAATCTTGACAGTAGAAATATTTCTGGAGTCGGTCACGTTCAGTGCAGATATACTCTTATATCTCACCTGTATGCCATACCAGTGTCTCCACACTCCTTGGTTAAGAGGACAACCAACCTATATGGCACACAACGACCTTTGCTTGATAAACGTTGTTGTCCTTGGTAACAACATATCATTTGATCGTGAATAGGTTTAAGGACTAAACGTCAAATCCTCCTTTGTCGAGTCTAAATAGTCCTAAGGACTTTACCACAACACAGGAGTTCATTAGAAGATGAAACAATTTGTGATAAAAAAATATCAAAATAATTTTTATTTATTTATAATTCATATACTAATACAAGAATGAACACAACCGTCAACAGGCTGACAATTGGCTTTGGGACACTATTCCCAACACCCACCCCCTCTTATGTGTGATGGCGTGAAGGAGAGAGGATGGGATCCATGCCCCATGTCTTATGGCTGGAGATCTCTTTGTGGGGCACCAAGAGTTGGCATCCCAACCACCTGACATGTATTTCATGGATAGCTATTGTACATGCTTAAAAGAGCTGATTAATTACCTTTTATATCTGATTTTATTTAGAATAAATCATATTTAAAAGGTAGAGGATTCTTATGAGATAAAGATCTACCTTTTTAAGATAACAGGGTTCCTAATATGCGTCAGGGCTTATGCCTATTTAAAGGGAGATCTTTAGGGTTTCTTTGTAATTGATTTTTCATCAAGAAAACCTTCTCTCTCTCTCCATCTCCATGCCTCCTCTCTCTAATATTCTTCCTTTTCATGCCCAAAGGTTGGGTGTTCTCTCCTCCACATGCCTAGAAGGAGCTCTGGTGACTTAGAGATCAGGATCGAGGAGAAGAAGAAGAAGGCTGCAGATTAAAGAGTTGATCTCTCAGTTAAGATCAAAAGAGTTGATCAGAGTTCTCAAAACCAAGATTTTTCTTGAGAAGAAGAATCTTCTACGAGAAGAAAAGTTTGAGATTGATCTCAGTGGATATCCGTAGAGGCCAGACACGTGTGCGGCTCCATCTTCTACGAATTCGAGATCATCTGAAGTGGTGCATTTCTATCCACGCAAAGATAATGAGATATGATCTCATATTTTTTTTAAATTTTAGATTAATTATATGTACTTTCTTCTGGGCTTGGGTAGGTTTAGATCTGATATCTTGCATGTGGTGTTAAAGGGTTTAATCCGATTTATTTTTTACTATATATTTTCAAAATTTTAAAATCTATACATATTGCCTACCCTGTTTTCTATCAGTGATATCAGAGCCAGATATTTTGAAAACATATATGATCTGATTTTTAGGTTAGATCTGAATGTTTTAATGGTTTAAAATCAATTTTGTGCTGATATAAGGTTGTCCTGGTATAGGGTTTATCCCCTATACTGTAAAGGTTGTCTTAGCACGAGATTGATTGATTTTGAAAATTATTTTTAAATAATTAAATTAAATTTTTTAGATCTAAAAATTAATATATATAATATGTTTATTTTTGATTTAAATCTAAAATTAGAATGATTAAAAATTTACATCAAACTGGTATAAGATTGTTCTGATATAGGGTTTACCCCCTATATTGTAAAGGTTGTCCTAGTTTGATGTGAATCAATTTTTAAAAAGATACTTTTAAAATATTCTAATCATTATTTTAGATCTGATTTTATACATATTTGATATGTGTAAATTTAGTTTTAGATCTAAAATTAATGTATTAATGATGCATATTTAATTTAGATCTGAAACTACATATATTCGATATATGAAACTAAGTTTAGATCTGAAATAGTTTCAAAATCATAAGCCATTAATAGCATGCAATGAAATATAATCTAAAATTATTTTTAGATCTAAAATTAAGTTATTGCATGTGGATATGGGTTAAACAAATTAGGTCTAAGTGATCAAACTATAATTAAGATCTAATTGATTAGATCAGGCTAAAACCTATTTTTTGATTTTGAGCAGTTGATTGAACCTAATCGATGGATGATTGAGATTAGATCAAAGGGGTTCAAAGTCGATTTTAGTTGTAGTTGGTCGCATCAATTCACATTTTGATGTGAGTTGATTGACTCAAGATCAAAATTTGACTCAGTGGCTCAAGTTCATTTCAATAGGTTAATCTAATCGATTCTAATCAATCAATTTAGTATCTAAGGCAAGTATTTAGATGGTGATTATTTAATTGATTTCATTGTTTGACCTGATCAATTTTGATTGATGTCTAAAGAAAGCAACGAGGGGACCTCCATGCATCTTAACTTACCTGACCATATTGGAAGATTTAGTTTCATATTAGATTACTTATTGACTCGAGTTCACCCATGCCAGCTAGGCTGGTTAGATATATTAATGTGCTAATCTAATTTAATTAGTTAGATATCAGATCTGTTGATTTAGAAGAGACCTAAATCCAAATCTCCTCGTTAAATATTAAGTCTAGAGGTCTTCCATCATTGTAGAGATGCAGGTGCCTTCCTAGCGTTAATCATTCTCGACTGGTTACAGTGATTTGGTTACATCGGAAAGGTACAACCACTATATTGACATGTGATGTCTCAGGGTAGAGATGGGGTTGGACCCAATAACTGTTAGGTGAGGGTCCCAATGACGGCTTTGCATCCGTTGGTGAATGATGGATTTGACTTAACTAAGGAATATGTCAATAACTGTTAGGTGAGGCCATAGGACTTAGAGACCTAGCTCACTACATCTTACTTAGTGAAGCAATGGATAAAGTATTGTCCACTCATCGATCTGTACTCACCAATAACTGTTAGGTGAGGTGTGTATAGATTAATGAGACCGCAGTATCCACTTGAAACTGATCGCGTATAGGTTTTCATTTCTCCACCTGAGGAGTGTGGGAGATTCGAAAAAATAGTGAGAGTTTTTTATTTATTTTTAAAATTTTTAAAATAAATAATATTATAAGTATAAAATTTAATTAGAAACTGTTCTCTCTGCAGATAACCATGTCAAGTTCAAATCCTTTAGTCCGAATCTTCGATACAAATAGGTTGATCGACACCAATTACAAAGACTGACTCCAGAATTTGAGAATTATTCTCAATTCTGAAAAACTCACCCATGTCTTCGATCAGGAAGCACCTGAGTTACCTGCTCGCCCATCCGCTGATCAATGAGCTATACTTGAGAAGTAGATAGATGAAGATAACAAAGCAAAGTGCTACATCTTAGCGTCCATGTCCAATGATCTTCAGCAACAGCACGAAGACATAAGGACTGCCAAAGAAATGCTAGTTCACTTGCAAGAGTTGTATGGTGAACAGAGTCGCACAGTTCATTTTGAAGTCTCCCAAAGACTTTTCAGAGCAAAGATGCATGATGGGCAGGCCATCAATGAACATTGTTTGACAATGATCAAGGACATGGAGGAGCTTCATCAACTTGGTATGAACATGGACAAGGAACTGCAGGTAGATCTGATCCTCCAATCTCTTTCTGACTCATATGGACAGTTCATTATGAACTACCATATGAATAAGATTGATGCTACTTTGCCAGAGTTATTGAATATGCTGGTGACTGTAGAGGGCACCTTGAAAAGTTCAAGGGGCACAGTTCTGACTGTGGAGCGGGCTTCCTCCAAAAGAAAGTCTTCTTTCAAGAAGAAGAAAAAGCCCGCAAAGAAGCAAAAGAACGAGGCCAAGCTCAAGAAACAAGTTTCGAAGAAGGTTGACGATAAAGAAAAATATTTTCATTGCAATGTCGAAGGCCATTGGAGAAGTAACTGTCCGGCCTACTTGGCAACTATCAAGAATAAGAAGGATGGACCTTCTAAAAGTATGTCTGAGTTACTTGTTATAGAAACTAACCTAACAATTTTCTCTTCTTCTAATTGGGTTCTTGATTCTGGTTCAAGTGCTCATTTGTGCACTTCAATACAGGGTCTTGAAGAAGTTAGGGGGCTGAGGGAAGGTGAGATCACTCTCCGAGTCGGTAATGGAGTAAGGGTTGCTGTTGTGGCCATTGAAACCTATCCTCTGTGAGTACTGTTAGAATTTAGTTTGTTTTTGAAAGACTATTATTTTGTACCTGTAGCCAGTAGAAATTTGATTTCTATCTCTGTGCTGGCATAAGATAATTATAATTTTTATTTCAATAAAGATGTGTTCTATTTATTTTGAAAATAAACTTGTGGCACGTGCTTCTTGATTGATAGTCTTTACCATTTGCATATCGATGCAAGTGTAAATATTAATGAGTAAATTGTGAATGCCATAGGGTCTAAGAGATCTAGAGATAGGATCAGCCAAAAGTATCTATGGTACCTTAGGCTAAGCCATATTGGAGAGGATAGACTCAACAAACTGAAGAAAGATGGTCTTCTTGGACCATTGACTTTCGAGTCTTATCCAGTCTGTGAATCATGTCTTCAAGAAAAAATGACCAAGCTGCCTTTTGTGGGACAAGGTGAAAGGGTCACTAAGATACTAGCCCTAGTACACACTGACGTGTGTAGTCTATTTGATGTAGAAGCTAGGGATAGCTATATCTACTTCATAACCTTTACCGATGATTATTCACGATATGGTTTTGTGTATCTGATGCATCGAAAGTCTGAAACTTTTAAAAAGTTCATAGAATTCAGGCATGAAGTAGAAAAATAGATCGAAAAACTCACAAAGGTTCTTCGATCAGATCGAGGAGGAGAATATCTTAGTGGAAAATTTTGGGTCTATCTCAAGAAAAATGACATAGTCTCATAATGGATACCTCCAGGGACACCTCAACTTAATGGGATATTTGAGAGGAGAAATCGAACCCTATTAGATATGGTTCGGTCTATGATAAGCTTCATAGATCTTCCTAACTTTCTTTGGGGACATGCTTTGCTTTCTACGATTCATCTTTTGAATCGAGTTTCCTCTAAATCCATTCTTACTACACCATATGAGTTATGGCATGGTAAGAAACTAACTCTTGGGTATGTCAAGATTTGGGGATATCCGGTCTATGTCAAGAGATAGCAGGAGGATAAGTTAGAGGCTAAATCTTTTAGGGCTCGTTTTATAGGGTATCCTAAGTGTTGGGTATAAAATACCCACAGCCGGAACCCACGGCGGAACCGCCATCAGCAAGTGCAGCTCCGCCCGGACTCCTACGGGAGCCGGGCTCCACCGACGGCATCAGCAAGTGCAGCTCCGCCCGGACTCCTACGGGAGCCGGGCTCCACCGCCATCAGCAAGCGCTGCTCCGCTCGGACTCCTACGGGAGCCGGGCTCCGCCGCCGACATCAAAACAGCTCCACATCAATTGCTGGTAAGCTCAGTCCGGACTCTTACGAGAGCCGGACTTACCCTTGACTTTGTTTGCAGCGCAGCTCCACCCGGACTCCTACGGGAGCCGGGCTCCACCGCCATCAGCAAGCGCTGCTCCGCCCGGACTCCTACGGGAGCCGGGCTCCACCGCCATCAGCAAGCGCTGCTCCCCCGGACTCCTACGGGAGCCGGGCTCCGCCGCCGACATCAAAACAGCTCCGCCCGGACTCCTACGGGAGCCGGGCTCCGCTCTCAACATCAATTGCTGGTAAGCTCAGTCCGGACTCTTACGAGAGCCGAACTTCACCCTTGACTTTGTTTGCAGCGCAGCTCCGCCCGGACTCCTACGGGAGCCGGGCTCCACCGCCATCAGCAAGCGCTGCTCCGCCCGGACTCCTACGGGAGCCGGGCTCCACCGCCATCAGCAAGCGCTGCTCCGCCCGGACTCCTACGGGAGCGGGCTCCACCGCCGACATCAAAACAGCTCCGCCCGGACTCCTACGGGAGCCGGGCTCCGCTCTCAACATCAATTGCTGGTAAGCTCAGTCCGGACTCTTACGAGAGCCGGACTTCACCCTTGACTTTGTTTGCAGCGCAGCTCCGCCCGGACTCCTACGGGAGCCGGGCTCCACCGCCATCAGCAAGCGCTGCTCCGCCCGGACTCCTACGGGACCCGGGCTCCACCGCCATCAGCAAGCGCTGCTCCGCCCGGACTCCTACGGGAGCCGGGCTCCACCGCCGACATCAAAACAGCTCCGCCCGGACTCCTACGGGAGCCGGGCTCCGTTCTCAATATCAATTGCTGGTAAGCTCAGTCCGGACTCTTACGAGAGCCGGACTTCACCCTTGACTTTGTTTGCAGCGCAGCTCCGCCCGGACTCCTACGGGAGCCGGGCTCCACCGACGACATCAGCAAGTGCAGCTCCGCCCGGACTCCTACGGGAGCCGGGCTCCGACGACATCAGCAAGTGCAGCTCCGCCCGGACTCCTACGGGAGCCGGGCTCCACCGCCATCAGCAAGCGCTGCTCCGCCCGGACTCCTACGGAGCCGGGCTCCACCGCCATCAGCAAGCGCTGCTCCGCCTGGACTCCTACGGGAGCCGGGCTCCGCCGCCGACATCAAAACAGCTCCGCCCGGACTCCTACGGGAGCCGGGCTCCGCTCTCAATATCAATTGCTGGTAAGCTCAGTCCGGACTCTTACGAAAGCCGGACTTCACCCTTGACTTTGTTTGCAGCGCAGCTCCGCCCGGACTCCTACGGGAGCCGGGCTCCACCGCCATCAGCAAGCGCTGCTCCGCCCGGACACCTACGGGAGCCGGGCTCCACAGCCATCAGCAAGCGCTGCTCCGCTCGGACTCCTACGGGAGCCGGGCTCCGCCGCCGACATCAGAACAGCTCCGCCCGGACTCCTACGGGAGCCGGGCTCCGCTCACGATGGCTCCGACCATTGCCGAGCTTCAGTCGACAGATCCACGCCCCCTGACAGGCCCTCAAAACGGCCGCGACCCTGCTCCACCTCCTGTGGCAGACTCCGTACAGCTCCATTATCCCCCTGGCAGGCCGCAGTAATGGCCACGAACCTGCTCCACCTCCTGTGGCAGACTCCGCACAGCTCCATTATCCCCCTGGCAGGCCACAGTAACGGCCACGACCTGCTCCACCTCCTGCGACGGATACCACGCGATTCCCCTGACGACGGACGCTGCTCCACCCTTCATAACGGATTCCACGTGGCAAGTCGAGGTGATACCCACGTGTCCGCTCCATTATCTTTCGCAATCAATTCCCCTGACCATGGGCGGCCCACTACCAGGCAGTTACGCACGTCGCCATCAGTCCGTTGCCTCCCCCTCCTATAAAAGGGGGGACTCAGATACGTTATTTTTTAAGCTCATTTTTCTTATCTCAAAACTCTGCTAAATTCTCCGTTCGAGCACTCCATTCTTGTTGAGGCAGAGAACTGACTTGAGCGTCGGAGGGTCTTGCCGGAGCAACCCCACCTCCGGTTTAGACTTTCCTTGCAGGTCCCGGCGACGACCGCGGCCTCCTCAACTCCAGCTTCTCCGGCGCAGGCGAATTTCTGCACCAACAGGATTGGCGCTAGAGGAAGGGGCTTGTATCTTCGCAGCACCCTTGTTCTTGAAGGAGCGCTCAACGGAGCCACCTCCGGCCATCTCTCCGTCATTTACCCCTAATCCTCCCCCGCGGGACCGGCACCCGATGCCTCCGCGCAGGGCGTCCACCCGGCGGTCCACGGCCTCCGTGGCAAGATCTCAGGCTCCGGCCTCCCCTCCCTTTCTCAGCCAGCTCCTCCTCCCCCTCCGACGACGGCGGTCGGCGTGGAGCAGTTCGACTTGCTGGCGCAGCAGGTCAAGGGCCTCGTCGAGGCCGTACAGGCGATGCAGCAGCAGCCGCCGCAGGCATCGGCGCATCCGGAAGGGGCATCTCCGGAATGCCAGAACCCGACGGTGGGGCGGGCCACCTGGGCTAGCCACCCCGTCCTTCCCGAGAAGGCGAATCCAAGGGTGGAGAGCCCTCAGTCGGACCACGACTCCACCCCTGGGAGATCCCTGCCCCCGTTCTGCCAAAGGACCCTCGAGACTCGAAGTCGAGAGGATTTCCTGGACCGGAGGCTTCAGGAGATGAACCGGCGGATCGAAGAACTCCGCCATGCGCCTCCCACTTACGGTGAGGATCTCTGCACTGACCCTCCCTTCTCCCAAATGATTATGCAGGAATCGATCCCGCCAAATTTCAAGCTCCCCCAGTTTGAAAGCTACGACGGGACGTCGGACCCGGTGGACCACCTGGAGGCCTTCCGGACAATGATGCTGCTTCATGGTGCCTCCGACGCCATCTTATGCCGGGCTTTCCCGTCTACTTTGAAGGGAGCGGCAAGAAACTGGTACTCGGCACTGAAGCCGGGTACCGTCTTCTCCTTTGACCAAATGAGCCACCAATTCGTGGCCCATTTTGTCAGCAGCCGACGTCCCCGGAAAGGTTCGGAGTCCCTCATCAACATCAAGCAGAGGGAAGGGGAGTCCATACGGGCCTACATCAACCGCTTCAACATCGCGGCGTTGGAGGTCCGGAACTTGGACCAGTCTGTTGTCATGGCCGCCCTGAAAGGTGGCCTTCAGAAGAATGACCTCTTGTACTCCCTGGAGAAGAAGTACCCCAGGGATTTTGCTGATCTGCTGGCTCGGGCCGAAGGATACGCCCGAGTGGAAGAGGCCTTCAAAATGAAGGATGAAGAGACTGCGAGGGAGCGCCAGGCGGGAGATTCTGGCAAGCCCGCAGTTGAGAAGAGGCCAAGGGAAGCCCGGCCTCGCTCCCGATCCCCTCCTGGGCACAAGCGCGCCCATACTCCACCCCGGGCACGCAGGCAGAGAAGCCCGGACAACAGGTTTCGACGGGGTTCCCCTCCAGGGAAGTTCTGCAGCTACGCCCCCTTAACGCCTCGAAGGCCCAGGTACTGATGGAGGTCAGGGAGCTGATCCCTAGGCCGGAGAGGATGCGCACGCACCCCGAGAAGCGCAACCCCAACAAGTTCTGCCTCTACCACCGCGACCACGACCACGACACCGAAGAGTGCATCCAGCTCCAGGACGAGATCGAGGAGCTCATCCGGCGAGGTCGGCTCGACAGATTCATCCGCCGCAGGCTTGAGGGTAGAGGAGACCGGCCAAGAGCCCTCCCACCGCCCAAACCACAGAAGAGGGAGGAGCAGCCCGGAGACCGGCCTTTTATCGGGACCATCGACTCCATCGCCGGAGGGCCTTAAGGAGGAGCAGGAGAACTGTAAATGTATTGCTTACTGTTTCGTTTTGAATCTACTTTTCTTTCTAGCTAACGCACCCCTCCTGCTTAACGCGGATGTATTATGACTGGATATGACCTCTCCAAAAAACAACGGCCGTGTCAGGAACAGGAGGAGAACCTCGTCCTGACATGAGCAAAGTCAAAGGCCCGGTTCTTTTAGACCGGATGGGGGGAGAGGCCTTACAATGCCCTAATGTGCCCCCACAGCCCTGTTAGGGACAGGAGGAAAACCTCGCCCTAACTTGAGCAAAGTCAAAGGCCCGGTTCTTTTAGACCGGATGGGGGAGAGGCCTTACAACGCCCTAATGTGCCCCCACAGCCCTGTTAGGGACAGGAGGAAAACCTCGCCCTAACTTGAGCAATATCGAAGGCCTGGTTCTTTTAGACCGGATGGGGGGAGAGGCTTTACAACGCCCTAATGTGCCCCCACAGCCCTGTTAGGGACAGGAGGAAAACCTTACCCTAACTTGAGCAATGTCGAAGGCCCGGTTCTTTTAGACCGGAGGGGGGAGAGGCCTTACAGCGCCCTAACGCGCCCCCACAAGCCAGGCTGATGATGAGAACCTCGCCACCGGCCCAAGCAAAATGGAAGACCCGGACTCCTACGGGAGCCGGGTTCCGCCGCAAAGGTAGGCTCCACCTGGACTCCTACGGGAGCCGGGTTCCACCGCCAAGGTAAAGCTTCACCCGGACTCCTACGGGAGCCGGGCTCCGCCGCAAAGGTAAGCTTCACCCGGACTCCTACGGGAGCCGGGCTCCGCCGCAAAGGTAGGCTCCACCCAGACTCCTACGGGAGCCGGGTTCCACCGCCAAGGTAAAACTTCACCCGGACTCCTACGGGAGCCGGGTGCCGCCGCCAAGCAAGACTTCACCCGACTCCTACGGGAGCCGGGTTCCGCCGCCAAGCAAGACTTCACCCGGACTCCTACGGGAGCCGGGTTCCGCCGCCAAGCAAGACTTCACCCGGACTCCTACGGGAGCCGGGTTCCGCCGCCAAGCAAGACTTCACCCGGACTCCTACGGGAGCCGGGTTCCGCCGCCAAGCCAGACTTCACCCGGACTCCTACGGGAGCCGGGTTCCGCCGCCAAGCCAGGCTTCACCCGGACTCCTACGGGAGCCGGGTTCCGTCGCCCGGTAAGACTTAGCCCGGACTCCCACGGGAGCCGGGCTCTCATCGCCACTTCTACGACAGGGGTCAATGATGGTAGCAAGACTCGGCCGCGTAACAAGATCGGATGGAAGGAAGGAGCTCCCCCCCCCACGGCGACATCTACATCAAACAAGCCAAACGACAAGAAAGGTCCAACAATCGATATTATCAGTACTACACGTGAACAAGGTAACACAAAGCGCTCCTTTTTCCATTTTCAATATATACACTACAAAGCCAGAGCGGCCAGAAAAAGAAAAACAAAACGACAAAAAGAAAATAGCTACATAAAGACAAAGGGGCTCTAAGGGGGCCCTGCCTCCTCCGACCTTGAGTCGCCACCTGCATCCCTCAACCAGGACGGCCTCAGGCTCTCCACCGTTTCTTCTAGTTCTTCCTTCTTTCGCAGCACGTCCTGGAGCGCCTGACGAAGTCGCCGGACCTCAGCCTCCGCTTCCCGATGCCACTTCCGCAACACTTCAGACTCCGCCTCTGCGTCCGCGACGGCCTTCCGCTCAAGCCCCAGTTGAATTTTTACTTGTTGTAGCTCAGCTGTCTTCTCCCCAAGGGAGACAGAAATCCCTTCGACAGAGCCTCTCAGGGCTTGGAGCTCTTCGTTATCTTGGGCGTTAGCAAGCTGCGCCCTAGTAACCAACTGCCTCTGGAGACGGACTACCTCGTCCGCCGCTCGACGGAATCTCCCCTTGTACTCCTCTACCTGTCGGCGCCAGCTGGCCCGCTGCACATCGTGGCTCATCTCAGCATCTTGAAGCTGCTTCTGGAGGTC
>NC_025999.2:43901182-43934083 GCF_000442705.2 Elaeis guineensis
CTCCTTTCTCCCAAATGATTATGCAGGAATCGATCCCGCCAAATTTCAAGCTCCCCCAGTTTGAAAGCTACGACGGGACGTCGGACCCGGTGGACCACCTGGAGGCCTTCCGGACAATGATGCTGCTTCATGGTGCCTCCGACGCCATCTTATGCCGGGCTTTCCCGTCTACTTTGAAGGGAGCGGCAAGAAACTGGTACTCGGCACTGAAGCCGGGTACCGTCTTCTCCTTTGACCAAATGAGCCACCAATTCGTGGCCCATTTTGTCAGCAGCCGACGTCCCCGGAAAGGTTCGGAGTCCCTCATCAACATCAAGCAGAGGGAAGGGGAGTCCATACGGGCCTACATCAACCGCTTCAAACATCGCGGCGTTGGAGGTCCGGAACTTGGACCAGTCTGTTGTCATGGCCGCCCTGAAAGGTGGCCTTCAGAAGAATGACCTCTTGTACTCCCTGGAGAAGAAGTACCCCAGGGATTTTGCTGATCTGCTGGCTCGGGCCGAAGGATACGCCCGAGTGGAAGAGGCCTTCAAAATGAAGGATGAAGAGACTGCGAGGGAGCGCCAGGCGGGAGATTCTGGCAAGCCCGCAGTTGAGAAGAGGCCAAGGGAAGCCCGGCCTCGCTTCCGATCCCCTCCTGGGCACAAGCGCGCCCATACTCCACCCCGGGCACGCAGGCAGAGAAGCCCGGACAACAGGTTTCGACGGGGTTCCCCTCCAGGGAAGTTCTGCAGCTACGCCCCACTTAACGCCTCGAAGGCCCAGGTACTGATGGAGGTCAGGGAGCTGATCCCTAGGCCGGAGAGGATGCGCACGCACCCCGAGAAGCACAACCCCAACAAGTTCTGCCTCTACCACCGCGACCACGACCACGACACCGAAGAGTGCATCCAGCTCCAGGACGAGATCGAGGAGCTCATCCGGCGAGGTCGGCTCGACAGATTCATCCGCCGCAGGCTTGAGGGTAGAGGAGACCGGCCAAGAGCCCTCCCACCGCCCAAACCACAGAAGAGGGAGGAGCAGCCCGGAGACCGGCCTTTTATCGGGACCATCGACTCCATCGCCGGAGGGCCTAAGGAGGAGCAGGAGAACTGTAAATGTATTGCTTACTGTTTCGTTTTGAATCTACTTTTCTTTCTAGCTAACGCACCCCTCCTGCTTAACGCGGATGTATTATGACTGGATATGACCTCTCCAAAAAACAACGGCCGTGTCAGGAACAGGAGGAGAACCTCGTCCTGACATGAGCAAAGTCAAAGGCCCGGTTCTTTTAGACCGGATGGGGGGAGAGGCCTTACAATGCCCTAATGTGCCCCCACAGCCCTGTTAGGGACAGGAGGAAAACCTCGCCCTAACTTGAGCAAAGTCAAAGGCCCGGTTCTTTTAGACCGGATGGGGGGAGAGGCCTTACAACGCCCTAATGTGCCCCCACAGCCCTGTTAGGGACAGGAGGAAAACCTCGCCCTAACTTGAGCAATGTCGAAGGCCTGGTTCTTTTAGACCGGATGGGGGGAGAGGCTTTACAACGCCCTAATGTGCCCCCACAGCCCTGTTAGGGACAGGAGGAAAACCTTACCCTAACTTGAGCAATGTCGAAGGCCCGGTTCTTTTAGACCGGAGGGGGGAGAGGCCTTACAGCGCCCTAACGCGCCCCCACAAGCCAGGCTGATGATGAGAACCTCGCCACCGGCCCAAGCAAAATGGAAGACCCGGACTCCTACGGGAGCCGGGTTCCGCCGCAAAGGTAGGCTCCACCTGGACTCCTACGGGAGCCGGGTTCCACCGCCAAGGTAAAGCTTCACCCGGACTCCTACGGGAGCCGGGCTCCGCCGCAAAGGTAAGCTTCACCCGGACTCCTACGGGAGCCGGGCTCCGCCGCAAAGGTAGGCTCCACCCAGACTCCTACGGGAGCCGGGTTCCACCGCCAAGGTAAAACTTCACCCGGACTCCTACGGGAGCCGGGTGCCGCCGCCAAGCAAGACTTCACCCGGACTCCTACGGGAGCCGGGTTCCGCCGCCAAGCAAGACTTCACCCGGACTCCTACGGGAGCCGGGTTCCGCCGCCAAGCAAGACTTCACCCGGACTCCTACGGGAGCCGGGTTCCGCCGCCAAGCAAGACTTCACCCGGACTCCTACGGGAGCCGGGTTCCGCCGCCAAGCCAGACTTCACCCGGACTCCTACGGGAGCCGGGTTCCGCCGCCAAGCCAGGCTTCACCCGGACTCCTACGGGAGCCGGGTTCCGTCGCCCGGTAAGACTTAGCCCGGACTCCCACGGGAGCCGGGCTCTCATCGCCACTTCTACGACAGGGGTCAATGATGGTAGCAAGACTCGGCCGCGTAACAAGATCGGATGGAAGGAAGGAGCTCCCCCCCCCACGGCGACATCTACATCAAACAAGCCAAACGACAAGAAAGGTCCAACAATCGACATTATCAGTACTACACGTGAACAAGGTAACACAAAGGCTCCTTTTTCCATTTTCAATATATACACTACAAAGCCAGAGCGGCCAGAAAAAGAAAAACAAAACGACAAAAAGAAAATAGCTACATAAAGACAAAGGGGCTCTAAGGGGGCCCTGCCTCCTCCGACCTTGAGTCGCCACCTGCATCCCTCAACCAGGACGGCCTCAGGCTCTCCACCGTTTCTTTAGTTCTTCCTTCTTTCGCAGCACGTCCTGGAGCGCCTGACGAAGTCGCCGGACCTCAGCCTCCGCTTCCCGATGCCACTTCCGCAACACTTCAGACTCCGCCTCTGCGTCCGCGACGGCCTTCCGCTCAAGCCCCAGTTGAATTTTTACTTGTTGTAGCTCAGCTGTCTTCTCCCCAAGGGAGACAGAAATCCCTTCGACAGAGCCTCTCAGGGCTTGGAGCTCTTCGTTATCTTGGGCGTTAGCAAGCTGCGCCCTAGTAACCAACTGCCTCTGGAGACGGACTACCTCGTCCGCCGCTCGACGGAATCTCCCCTTGTACTCCTCTACCTGTCGGCGCCAGCTGGCCCGCTGCACATCGTGGCTCATCTCAGCATCTTGAAGCTGCTTCTGGAGGTCGGAAACTTTTTGTGACCATATCTGCTCATCCCGCACTGTGAGTCGGGGTGAGTTCCCTTCCAGCTGGCCATCCTCCTCTTGGCAGCCGACAGCTCCACTTTAAGGGCGCTGATCCTGGCCTCTTGAGCCCAAGTTCGGTCACTGACGCTCTTCTTACATTCCTCAAGCTCTTTTGTGAAGCTCGCCTTCCTCCGACTGTAGTCCATGATCGCCCTCACTTGGATACTCCTGAAGTGGGCGGCCTCGGCAGCGGCCTCGGAGTAGCATTTTTTCGCCTGGCGGAGCTCGCCCTCCGACTTTTTCAACTTCTTCGTCAAGTGGAGGACCTCCTTTTTGAGCCGCTGGATAGTCGACTTCAGCGGGACCCCCAGGGGCAGGGGGAGTGCTTCGGCGGGGCGCTGCCATTGGAAGAGGCAAGCGTCAAAGACCGATTCGTTACAAGAAGAAAGGTCGGAAAGAAGGAGCAGAGGGAGGAAAAAATCATCCACAAAAAGAAATTCGGCTTTATTAATTGATCTTGAAGACAAATGAAAAGGAAGCATGATAACAAAAGAAAGATACAAGGTCGGAGGTCTTAGACCTCGGGAGCGGGGGGTGGAGAGTTTGGCGCGGGGGGTGCAACTGCTGTGGCGGCGGGCGAAGGGCCGGCCTCGTCGTCGGACTCCTCCAAGAATTCGAGGCCAAGACCGGGATATCTGCTGGCCACCTTCTCCCGGCAGAGCTCAAACCCTTTGGTAAATGCCTCCAGGCCGAACTGGACGTTCAGCCCCCTCATCTCCGCGGAGGCCTTGAACTCCTCCACCGCAAGGGTCCTGGCCTCCGAGACCAGAACCGGAGTTTGCTCGGCCAGCTGGGCGACCTCGGCCTCCGCCTTCCTCGCCGACTCCTCCAGGCTCCGTCTCTCCGCCTCCCGGGCTTGTCTCTCCTCCTTCCGGGCTTGTCTTTCCTCTTCCCGGTCCTGTCTCTCTCTCTCAGGGCCTCCCGGAGGGCGGCCACCTCGGCCATCTTCGCTTGAAGGCGAACGACCTCGTCTTGGCAGCGCTCCTCCGCCCGGAGGAGATCCCTTCTCATGCGGCCCGATGCCTCGACATAGGCGAAGAGCTGGTGCCCGATCTGCAAAGACAGATGGAGAATTACAACAAAGATCGAGGCAACTGTGCAAATAAAAATCCGCTTACCTCAAGAAAGGACCCCAAGGTGTCCCAAGCCCGCTGCTCGGGATCGGCGCGGTCGATCCTCTCCACGACATCGGACAGGATGCAACCATCGAGCAGCCGACGGATTAGAGCCTTGTCGTTGAAGGGATTCTCCGATCCCCCCTCGGAGCAGACGGACTCGTCTGCAGCGGCTCGGTGGCTGCTCGGCCTGCGGGCCACCGATTTTCTCCTCCTCCCCGCAGCAGGCGCCTCCGTGGGGCGAACCTCCAAATTGGGACCCCAGTCGGTGGGCTCTCTGGGGGAGCCCGGGGGGCCGCTGGCTCGGCATCCGAAGGAATGTCGATCGCCGGGGTTGCCTGGACGGGCGCGGCCAGGCTGTCTCCTCCACCCTGGCCCTCTTCGTCGAGCCGGAAGTCATCGCGCCCTTCCTTTTCTGGGCTCTCATGGCCTTGGCAAGCATCCGTGTGGCTTCGGCGTCCATTGCTAAAAAAAAAAAAAAAAAAAAAAAAAAAAAAAAAAAAAAAAGAGAAAAGAAAAGAAGAAAGAGGAAAAAGGAGAGAGAAAGGAAGAGAGGGAAGAAGAAGACAAGAAAAGGAAAGATGTATACTTGCTGGATCTTGAGGGCTCAGGCCGATGTTGAAGAGAAGCGGCTCCCTCAGCAGGTTTGGAAGGGAAGGAGCGGGATAGCTCAGGAGCTTCTGGGCGGCCTGAAGGTCGTCCTCTCCCAGGCCAGGAGCCCGGCGGACGGAATCCCTCAGAGACCCCCAAGGGGTAGGCCCAATTCCAGGGTCGGGCAGTAAACAAAGAGGAATTTCCCCTTCCAGTTGTGAATCGAAGAAGGGGCGCCCTTCAGCAACCCCTTCTTGCCGAACTGAGGGGAGAAGTACCACCAGTCCTTCGCTGAAGGATGGCGTTTGAAGGTGTAGAAATGTCTGAATAAGGAGAGGGATGGCTGGACCTCGGCTATGTGGCAGAGAGAGAGAAACCCTATTAAAAACCTAAAGGAATTCGGGGCAACAGAAGCAAGTGAAATATCTAAAAAGCGAAAGAAGGCGGCGACGAAGTTTGGGAGCGGAAGCCGAAGCCCGGCACGAAAGGCTCCTGATACAGACAGAAGCGACCGGGGGGGGGGAGCGCTGGCCCTATCAGAGGGGCCAGGAAGCTCCAGGTCGTACTCCGTAGGGACCCCGTATCGAGCCCTTATCAGGAGAAGTTCGTTCGGAGTCGACGAACACGAAATGGCGCCCGGCGCGAAAATCGGGCGAGACCCTGCCCCGAGCGCGGGTTCATCCGCAGAAACGGGGGCCTGGGGGTTCGAAGCAGAAGAACTCCCAGAACTTACGGGGACAGAAGATTCAGAAGACATTTTTTCTCGGGGAAGAACCTAAAGGGCCCTAGAAAGGCAAATTGAGAGGGGAACGAAGCACCAAAGGTCAACCCGGAGGAAGACACGAAGAGAATGAAAAGACGAAAGATCCCTAGGCGGTGAAAAGAAGGTGGGCACTAACCTATCTTGCTCTGAGGACCCGGGGGCGAGAGACGGAAGGCGCCTACGGCTCAAAAGGGCGTTCGCAAGAGCAGACTCTCGGGGAGATGACGGACGCCAGCGAAAATCAAAAATGGAGTAGGACGCCTGAAGGGGGGAGGACGGGTTTAAATAGACCCTGGGATCCGGCGCCATAATGATCTCGAATCCCCCCAGGCCAGTCCGCGCTCGACACGTGTCCCACTCCCCATGGCAGACGGCTGAAGGCGGCTGGCGGTTGGCAGGGCCATAATTGCGCCGTACCTAGGCCAGCGTACCTGCGGGGTCTTCGAAGCATCCCCTCGTTCCGCCCCAATTCGAAAAGACTCCGGCACGCGCTCATTTAATGCCAAAATATCTGGGAGCGGCAGGGCGCGGGATTCGAAGGGACGATTCTGGCTGTACTTCTGTGTACTTCCTTCGTTTGAAATTCAAAACTCGGATGTAGGGGGACTGGTGTTGGGTATAAAATACCCACAGCCGGAACCCACGGCGGAACCGCCATCAGCAAGTGCAGCTCCGCCCGGACTCCTACGGGAGCCGGGCTCCACCGACGGCATCAGCAAGTGCAGCTCCGCCCGGACTCCTACGGGAGCCGGCTCCACCGCCATCAGCAAGCGCTGCTCCGCCCGGACTCCTACGGGAGCCGGGCTCCACCGCCGACATCAAAACAGCTCCGCCCGGACTCCTACGGGAGCCGGGCTCCGCTCTCAACATCAATTGCTGGTAAGCTCAGTCCGGACTCTTACGAGAGCCGGACTTCACCCTTGACTTTGTTTGCAGCGCAGCTCCGCCCGGACTCCTACGGGAGCCGGGCTCCACCGCCATCAGCAAGCGCTGCTCCGCCCGGACTCCTACGGGAGCCGGGCTCCACCGCCATCAGCAAGCGCTGCTCCGCCCGGACTCCTACGGGAGCCGGGCTCCGCCGCCGACATCAAAACAGCTCCGCCCGGACTCCTACGGGAGCCGGGCTCCGCTCTCAACATCAATTGCTGGTAAGCTCAGTCCGGACTCTTACGAGAGCCGGACTTCACCCTTGACTTTGTTTGCAGCGCAGCTCCGCCCGGACTCCTACGGGAGCCGGGCTCCACCGCCATCAGCAAGCGCTGCTCCGCCCGGACTCCTACGGGAGCCGGGCTCCACCGCCATCAGCAAGCGCTGCTCCGCCCGGACTCCTACGGGAGCCGGGCTCCGCCGCCGACATCAAAACAGCTCCGCCCGGACTCCTACGGGAGCCGGGCTCCGCTCTCAACATCAATTGCTGGTAAGCTCAGTCCGGACTCTTACGAGAGCCGGACTTCACCCTTGACTTTGTTTGCAGCGCAGCTCCGCCCGGACTCCTACGGGAGCCGGGCTCCACCGCCATCAGCAAGCGCTGCTCCGCCCGGACTCCTACGAGAGCCGGGCTCCACCGCCATCAGCAAGCGCTGCTCCGCCCGGACTCCTACGGGAGCCGGGCTCCGCCGCCGACATCAAAATAGCTCCGCCCGGACTCCTACGGGAGCCGAGCTCCGTTCTCAATATCAATTGCTGGTAAGCTCAGTCCGGACTCTTACGAGAGCCGGACTTCACCCTTGACTTTGTTTGCAGCGCAGCTCTGCCCGGACTCCTACGGGAGCCGGGCTCCACCGACGACATCAGCAAGTGCAGCTCCGCCCGGACTCCTACGGGAGCCGGGCTCCGACGACATCAGCAAGTGCAGCTCCGCCCGGACTCCTACGGGAGCCGGGCTCCACGCCATCAGCAAGCGCTGCTCCGCCGGACTCCTACGGGAGCCGGGCTCCACCGCCATCAGCAAGCGCTGCTCTGCCTGGACTCCTACGGGAGCCGGGCTCCACCGCGACATCAAAACAGCTCCGCCCGACTCCTACGGGAGTCGGGCTCCGCTCTCAATATCAATTGCTAGTAAGCTCAGTCCGGACTCTTACGAAAGCCGGACTTCACCCTTGACTTTGTTTGCAGCGCAGCTCTGCCCGGACTCCTACGGGAGCCGGGCTCCACCGCCATCAGCAAGCGCTGCTCCGCCCGGACTCCTACGGGAGCCGGGCTCCACTGCCATCAGCAAGCACTGCTCCGCCCGGACTCCTACGGGAGCCGGGCTCCGCCGCCGACATCAGAACAGCTTCGCCCAGACTCCTACGGGAGCCGGGCTCCGCTCACGACGGCTCCGACCATTGCCGAGCTTCAGTCGACAGATCCACGCCCCCTGACAGGCCCTCAAAACGGCCGCGACCCTGCTCCACCTCCTGTGGCGGACTCCGTACAGCTCCATTATCCCCCTGGCAGGCCGCAGTAACGGCCATGAACCTGCTCCACCTCCTGTGGCGGACTCCGCGCAGCTCCATTATCCCCCTGGCAGGCCACAGTAACGGCCACGAACCTGCTCCACCTCCTGCGACGGATACCACGCGATTCCCCTGACGACGGACGCTGCTCCACCCTTCATAACGGATTCCACGTGGCAAGTCGAGGTGATACCCACGTGTCCGCTCCATTATCTTTCGCAATCAATTCCCCTGACCATGGGCGGCCCACTACCAGGCAGTTACGCACGTCGCCATCAGTCCGTTGCCTCCCCCGCCTATAAAAGGGGGGACTCAGATACGTTATTTTTTAAGCTCATTTTTCTTATCTCAAAACTCTGCTAAATTCTCCGTTCGAGCACTCCATTCTTGTTGAGGCAGAGAACTGACTTGAGCGTCGGAGGGTCTTGCCGGAGCAACCCCACCTCCGGTTTAGACTTCCCTTGCAGGTCCCGGCGACGACCGCGGCCTCCTCAACTCCAGCTTCTCCGGCGCAGGCGGATTTCTGCACCAACACTAAGAAAATCATGGGATACTACTATATTCCTGAAGATCACAATGTGAATGTGAGCCGTCATGCCATATTCCTGAAAAAAAAGTTTATCCAAAATGGAGGCAGTGGGAGGAAGATTGAGCTCGAAGAGAAAATCTTTAAAGAGCATCGAGTCCGAGAACCTGAACCTAATAACGAGCCAGTAGATGTATACCTCTTCCACCTTGTAGATCAAGTAGGGTCTCCTATCCTACTGAAAGATACTTAGGTATTCTTACAGAGAATTTAGAGGAAGCGTTCCTTATGGGAGATAGGGACATTAGAAATGATCTCAAAACCTACGATGAGACAATATTAGATGTAGACTCCAAGAAATGGATGTAAGCAATGAAGTCAAAAATTGACTCCATGTATTCCAACCAGGTTTGGTCCTTAGTAGATCCACTTGAAGGTATTGTACCTATTGAATGTAAATAGATTTACAAAAGAAAGATTAGGTCGGATGGTAAGGTAGTGACCTATAAGGTAAGACTAGTTGCGAAAGGTTATAGTCAACGTGAAGGCATCGACTATCATGAAACTTTTTCTTCCATAGCCATGCTGAAATCTATCCGTACTCTGCTTGCTATAGCAGTATTTCATGATTATGAAATTTGACAGATGGATGTGAAAACTGCTTTCCTAAATGGATATCTTGAGGAAGATATCTATATGGAGTAGCCTTTGAGTTTCATATCCAGTGATAGTGATCACAAGGTTTGCAAGCTGCTAAGGTCCATATATAGACTCAAGCAAGCATCTCAAAGTTGAAATACTTGCTTCAATGATGTGATCAAAATGTTTGATTTCATAAAAAATGAGGAGGAGCCATGTGTGTATAAAAAGATCAATGGGAGCGCTGTCACATTCTTCGTATTATACGTGGATGACATCCTCCTGATTGGAAATGATATTTTCATGCTGACATCGGTCAAAGTATGGTTGTCGAAAGAGTTCGCCATGAAAGATCTAGAAGAAGCTTCCTACATTCTTGGTATAAAGTCTATAGAAATGATCTAAGAGAATGATAGGACTCTCACAGCATATGTACATAGAGGAGGTGCTGAAGAGATTCAATATGAAAAACTCTAAGAGGGGTCTTTTGCCCCTTAGACATGGCATTCATCTCTTGAAGAAGATGTGTCCAGACACACCTGAGGAGATCCAGCACATGAGAAGATCCCTTATGCTTCGGCAATAGGGAGCCTCATGTATGTCATATTATGTACACGTTCTGATATAGCACTTGCCATGAGTGTCACGAGCAGATATCAGGCAAATCTAGATGAAAAATACTGGATTGCTGTTAAAAATATTCTTAAGTACTTGAGAAGGGCTAAGAATTTAATGTTGGTCTTTGGTGGAGGATCAGAGCTGAAAGTTGAGGGATACATTGATTTAGACTTTATGACTGATGTCGATGATAGAAAGTCTACATCGGGGTGTATTTTCTTGTGTAATGGTGGTGCGGTTAGTTGGAAGAGTTTCAAGCAGTCAATCATTGCAGATTTGACTATGGAAGCCGAGTACATCGCCACCTCTGAAGCTGCTAAGGAAGCCTTTTGATTCAAGAAATTCATTGCAGAGTTAGGTGTGATGCCATCAGATGCCATTGCACTGCACTATGAAAACAACAGTGCTATAGCCCTTGCTAAGGAGTCCAGGTCTCACCAGAAGTCTAAATACATAGAGCGGCAATTTCACATCATACGCAAATACCTTGAGAAGAAGTTCATCGAGATGTAGAGAGTTGACTCCACGTTAAATATAGCAGACCCGCTAACCAAGCCTCTCAGCCAACAAAAGATCGAAGCTCACCTTGAGAAGATGGGTCTAAGGTATATAGCCAATTGGCTTTAGGTCAAGTGGGAGTTTGTTGGATTTGTGCCCTAGAAGCTAATTGTTGGCTGACACATTATGTATTTTCAGGGTCTAAATTTATACTTGTAATACTTTCATTATAAATAAAGGGTTTTTTCTTTTCAATCATGCTTATGTGTCCATGATTTATCCTAAAAATTAACAAAGATAATTTTTGTATATTCTTAAAGAGTTAAGAATTTGAGACATACATTAATTAGTGGTTAATTTCTAAATGCTCCCGATTAAGGGATCATCACGGAGGACAGTGATCAATCCATTTGAGATCAATGCATAGCTCAACTCCCTTGTGGGCAGATGAGTCTTGGGTCTACAGTGTAGAGACACTGGGGTGAAGGTGCAGGTGGTTGTTAGAGAACAACTTGAATTGAGTGTGACCAACACGAGAACCACGTGGATGTCTACTCACTCATCAGTGGTCTTCTTGATGCTATAGTGGTATGAGTGATCTTTTGACCTATGGTGATATTGACTATTTGCAGCGAGGTTACTGAGTTTGACTGCACGTTCCCTTGGTCCCTAGCCATTTGGATCCTCGCTGTGTATGTTGAGTTCAGTAGGTTCAAGTTCGCTGTTTGGAGTAGGATGCACCTAGATGAAATTTATCGACCTTGGTAGAAAAAGAGAAGTCTTATGTGATTTGCGAGATTGAGTTCAAAAAGTCTTTGGCCAAAGCAAGTATGAATACTGAAAAAGAGTTTCCATGGGATTCACAAATGAACTCAAGTCAAGCCAATCTTATACAAGACTGACGATGGATTTGACGAGTTCTCTATGACCTCCGTCAAGTCGGGACTCATGATAGAAGGACTAAATCATATGATAACTGCACCGAAGGGTTCGATTTTTATTCTACTGGATCATCACTACATACTGCTAGGTGTCACTAGTAGATTGTGAGACTCATCGGGCGTTATCTTGATGATCGATGGCCCTCGAAGAATAAAATTGAAAATATTTCAATCCATCGAAAAAGTTTCGATGATATTGTGATAGAGATCACAATATATCTCACTATCAGATTAAATGAAACCTATGGGATCACACATTAAGAGATTTAATCTCGAATTTGTCAATTGGGCTTATGAAGTTCCAATTGGGTTAAAATTTATTTAAAACTCTATTAGGTTTATGAGAATCATTCTAGCACATGGTTAAATCTAATTCTTCTCAAAACTTTGATTTGATCAAGTCCATAGCCTTAAACCTAACCTAAATTTATTTGGGTTTAATTGGGCTCTTAATTATAAGTCCAAAAGGATTTAATTAAGTCAATTAGTTGGCATAATTATCCTAACATTATCTCTTCCATATCTCCTAATTATCTCTAAGTATGCATGTGGAATAGATGGAAGAATGGGTAGCATAATTTTTCTTTTTTGAAACTGATTAGGCGCCATATCCTAGAAGGACCCACCTCCTCTTATGTGTCATGGTGTGAAGGAGAGAGGGTGGGGTCCATGCCCCATCTCTTATAGCTAGAGATCCCTTTGTGGGGCACCAAGAGTTGGCGTCCCAACCACCTGACATGTATTCCATAGATGGCTATTGTACATGCTTAAAAGGGATGATTAATTACCTTTTATATCTGATTTTATTTGGCATAAATCATATTTAAAAGGTAGAAGATTCTTATGAGATAAGGATCTACCTTTTTAAGATGACAGGGTTCCTAATATGTATCAGGGCTTATATCTATTTAAAGGGAGGTCTCTAGGATTTCTTTGTAATTGATTTTTCATTAAGAAAACCTTCCCTCCTCCATCTCCATGCCTCCTCTCTCTCATATTCTTCCTTTCCATGCCCAAAGGTTGAGTGTTCTCTCTTCCACACACCTAGAAGGAGTTCGGGTGACTTAGAGATCAAGGATCGAGAAGAAGAAGAAGGCTGCAGATCAAGGAGTTGATCTCTCAGTTAAGATCAAAAGAGTTGATCAGAGTCTTCAAGACCAAGGTTCTTTTTATGAAAAAGAATCTTCTACAAAAAAAGTTCGAGATTGATCCCGGTGGATACCCGTAGAGGCCAGACACGTGTGCGGCTCCATCTTCTACGAATTCGAGATCATCTGAAGCGGTGAATTTCTACCCGTGCAAAGGTAACGAGATATGATCTCATATTTTTCTTAAATTTTAGATTAATTATATGTGCTTTCTTCTAGACTGGAGTAGGTTTAGATCTAGTATCATGCATGTGGGGTTAAAGGGTTTAACCCAATTTATTTTTCGCTGCATGTTTTCAAAATTTTAAAATCTACACATGCTGCCTACCCTATTTTCTATCACCAACACCCAAGCCTTTTTATAGCTACCGGAGGGATGCCAAAAGAGAGAGACATGCCTCACAAAAATTTTTTATCTGATTTGATTATCAGAGATAAGTGTTTTTTCAAGCAGAAGGACTCTTTTCAATGATACGTCGATCAGCACCTTCACCTGCGTGTGTGACCAGAGAAAAGATATTTTCGCATCCCTTCTCAAATCAAAAAATTTCATAAAAATCCATGTGGATAGGGGACTCATTTTTTATTTTAAAAAATTTGATAAGATGATAAAAATCTTACGAAAGGATGTTGTCCTCTCACCTCTTCACGTGAGTTCTGATCACTGCGCGTGCACACGCGAGGAGGTTTCTAGCATCCGTTTGGCTCTCTGATAATTCTAAAAAAATTCCAAAAAAATCATCAAAAATAATTGATCAAAAGTAAAACATTATTAAAAAAAATTAATCCAATTTGAATAAGTTTGATTAGGAGAAGGACTCTCTGAAATGAGAGAAAACATGATGTTTTATTAGGAAATGTGTCCTAAAGCCAATCCTTTGACGATTGTGCTAATTATAATTGTATATGAATTAATAAATAATAAAAATTATTTGATCTTATTCATCACAAGGTTACATCTTCTAATGAACTTCTATATTGTGATGAAAGCCTTAGGATTACTTTGATCAATAAAGGAAGATTTATCGCATAATCTTTAAATTGATTCGCGACCAAATGATATGCTATTACTAGGATGATAACAATATCAAGTGTAGGTCATTGTGTGCTATATACGTTGGTTGTTCTCATAATCAGATGGTATAGAGATATTGGTATGGCATACTGGTGAGATATAGGAGTACATCGTCACTGAACGTGACTAACTGCGGAGCACTCTGCTGTCAAAGATAGCTCACGAAGGGTATGGGTATAAGTGTCTCTTTGACTTGAGATCATCACAGTGACTTGCAAATAACTCACCGTACTTTAGTGCCGGACTAACTGAGTTCTTAATTTAGTAACGAAAGATTTTTGGGTGTAGTCAAGTACTTGTCAAGTCGGTGCGTGTGATCGCTGTTGTAGGCGATCTAAAATAAAAATCAACTCAAACTATATAGATAGGATGAGTTGGGATCATTTCCACATAGATCTACGATGATTATTTTTCTTTTTTTTTGGAAGAAAAAATAAAAGAGAATTGATTGTAGATGGATTAAAGAAAAAATAAAATAGTAAGAATTCAATTACAAATGTAAATTAATTTGTGAAAGAAAATAAGTCAGAGAGATAACTCAAAAATTTCAAATTTACCATGTAAATTAGATTTATTTATTTTTTTATGTTACAATATTAATTCTTGTGATTAGGGTATTAGTATAGCTTATCTCTAAGGGGTACGGACTGTATCAGTAGATCACGGCTCGTTCTATTAGAATATAAATTATCTAAATTTAATTACAAGATATAAAATTTAATCTAACATACCACGATCTATCTCTCCTAGGCACATATCGTATCCAGAGATCACGGCTCGTCAGTGGATGGTTTAGGCTGTGTAGGTTAGATCAATACCTCAGAATAAAATGATATGAAATAAAAGTATAATTTTATTATATAAAAATTAAATATAAAAAAAATAAAATTTTATTTACAAACTTCATCATATTTTTGAATTGAAGGGATTTAGCCATACATCAAGATCTCTAGCTCCATATTCTCTCTTCTCTTTGCTCCCTAAACCTTCCTAATTTTTTTTTCTAATTTTTCTTTGCTTTTCTACTAATTTTTTTTCTACTCTTATTCTCGGACTCCTTATTTATAGGTGAATTTTTTATCTTTTTTTGGTAGCAAAAGGAGTCCCAAAACCCTTAAAACTCATATAATATTCGTATCATTTTTTTGACCGTCGGATCTTCAATGGACCACCCAGATCATCCAAAAAATAGTGTTTTAAATCCTTCTCTCAGTCAAAAATGATGCTAGCTGTTCAATCATACCTTAGATGGAATCTGGGCCATTGATCAGTGCCCTAGATTTTCTATTCAAAGTCGGGAGCGATAATAGCCATTGGATCGAGCAATGAATTGAATTTCGATCGTCGGATCGCACAAAAGTTTCTTCTTTTCAACCAGCAATGAACAGTAGCCGTTGGATTTCATTTTGAATCAATCTCCATCGTCCATCCGCGAAAACTTTCTCTGCTTGCTGTAGACCACGTCAAAGATCGCGAAGCATTTTCGATGGATTGCGCCCTTGAATCCATGGATCGAGCGGTCGGTCCACCATGCATCGAAGGATATAAAAATTGATTTTTAGGATATTTTGGCTTGATTTTTGCTTGAAAAATTAAAAAAAATATGTATTACATTTTTTAATAATTTTTTATCATTTTGGTGCTTAAATTGCTTAATTAATTTAACATCTATTTTTATAAATATGCTCTAATTTCATATTTTTTTAAAATTATCTATTTTTATAAGAAAATTTAATTTATTTATAAAATTAAATTTTTAGAAGATGTTAGCACCATAAATTATCAAAAATATCTTTAATAAATATAAAAATATATGACTTATCATACCCCCCAACTTAATCTACATTGTCCTCAATGAAGTAAAAAAAAATGAAAGGTGCATACAAAGAGAGAGAAAAAGGAGAGATGTCATCTGATCCAGAACTCTTTTCAAAATTGGTTCTCCCTCCAACTTAGTCAATATTATCCTCAAATCAACCTAAACAAAATACAAAAGAAATCAAAAAGCATAAGCTAAAATTGGATTACCTTCCAGAGAGTGCTAAGTTTATCATCTTCAATCAGATTACATTTATTGACAGGTGCTTCCACACAGAGCGGTCCATTATTCTTAAGAAAATGAAGATCAATTAAAATAAAGTAAAAAAAAATTTGGATTACTTCTCAAAAAGTACTAAGTTTCAAACTTCAGCCGAACTGAACCCGTGATACAGAATCAATCAAAATAAATAGGCTCATGGAGAATCATGGCCTTCTCAATTTCAGTAGACAACTCCAAAAATAGTTTCAATCATTGTCTATTTACTTTAAAAGTAGCACCATTACTTAAATTTTTGATCTCTACAGCCCCATGAGAGAAAACTTCTTTTACTATATAGGGCCTGTCCATCTAGATCTAAGTATTTCAGGAAATAAATGTAGCCTAGAGTTATACAAAAGAACTTTTTGACCAAATGAAAATAATTTTTTAAGGATTGCTCGATCATAAAATACCTTAATTTGTTCTTTGTATATCTTAGCATTGTTGTATGCCTCATTCCTAATTTCCTCAAGTTCATCAATTTGTAGCTTTCTATGTTGTCCAGCCTTGTCTAGATCCATATTTAACTTTTTGATAGCCCAGATAGCCTTATGTTCAAGCTCTATTGGCAAGTGATATGCTTTACTAAACACAAGCCTATAAGGAGACATTCCTAAGTTGGTTTTGAAGGCAGTGCAATATGTCCAAAGAGCATCCATTAGCTTTAATGACCAATCTTTTCTATTGGTGCTCACAGTCTTCTCTAGGATTTGTTTGATTTGATGATTTAAAATTTTAACTTATCCACTAGTCTGGGGGTGATAGGGTGTGGTCAATTTATGGATGATGTTGTATTTTTTCATCAGGGTTGTAAAGGATCGATTGCAAAAATATGTTCCCTGATCACTTATAATGGCTCTAGGGATTTCAAAACGAGAGAAGATATTTTCTTTTAAAAATTTGATAATAATTTTGCTATCATTCGATCTACATGGCATAGCCTCTACCCATTTGGACATGTAATCGACAGCCACTAAGATATATTCATTTCTGAAAGAGTTTGAAAGTGGTCCTATAAAATCGATATCCCACACATCAAAAATTTCAACAACTAAAATCAGATTTAATAGCATCATGTCTCTTTTTGTGATCCATCCTACTTGTTGACACCTAGTGCAACTTTTACAATACTTATGTGTATCCTTAAATAAGTTGGGCCAATAGAATCCATATTGAAGAATTTTTGCAGCAGTTTTCTTGGATCCAAAGTGGCCACCATAAGCTTGATCATGACAAAAGGATAAGATACTTTTGATCTCATGATCCGAGATACATCTTTTAATGATTTGGTCAGGATATTATTTAAATAGATATGGATCGTCCCAAATAAAATACTTAGGCAAAAAAATTATATTTGTCCTGAGTGCTCCAGTAAGAAGGAATCCTACCGGTGGCTAAGTAATTAACAATATTAGCGTACCATGATTTTTTGATCACAGACATGAGTTGTTCATCAGGAAAAGACTCTTCTATTGATAGTTTGTTAGAGGGTGCATCAGTCAATCGTGATAGGTGATCAGCCACTATATTTTTGATTCCTTTCTTATCCCTGATTTCTAGGTCAAATTTCTGAAGAAGTAAAATCAATCGAATCAAGCATGCTTTTACATATTTATTTGTTTAGATATGTCTAATAGCTGAGTGATCAGTGTATACAATGACATGTGATACAACCAAATAAGATTTAAACTTTTCGAGGGCAAAGACGATAGTCAAGAACTCTTTTTCAGTAGTTGAGTAATTAAGCTGTGCATCAGTGAGGGTCCTACTAGCATAGAAAATGACTCGTGATAGCTTATCAATTCTTTATCTTAAAATGGCTCCGATGGCATTATCTGATGCATCACACATGAGTTCGAAGAGTTGAGTCCAATTAGGTTGGTGAATGATCGGTGTGGATGTCAATGCCTTTTTAAGATGCTCAAAAGAATCGAGGCACTCGAAAGTAAAATCAAATTTGACGTCTTTGACAAAAAGATTGGTCAGTGATCGAGCTATTTTGCTAAAATTTTTAATGAACCTCCTATAGAAGCCTGCATATCCTAAGAATGAGCAAATTTCTTTGATTGATTTGGGTGGTGAAAGATTTACAATCAAATCTACTTTGACTTTATCCACTTTAATTTCCTTCTTTGAGATAACATGGTCAAGTACTATACCTTCTTTGATTATGAATTGATATTTTTTTCAATTAAGTACTAAGTGTTTCTCCTTACATCTTTCTAAGATCAGTCTTAGGTGATGTAGGCACTCAGAGAAGGTGGAGCGAAAGATTGAAAAATCATCCATGAATATTTCAAGAAATCTCTCAATCATGTCAGAAAAGATGCTAACCATATACCTTTGAAAAGTAGATAGAGCATTGCATAAACCTAAGGGCATGCATCTACAGGCAAAAGTTTCAAATGGATAGGTAAATGTGGTCTTCTTTTGGCCCTCCGGTGTTATAATAATCTGGTTATAACTTGAATATCCATTAAGAAAATAATAGAACTCATGTCCGGCTAACCTTTCCAACATCTGATCAATAAATGATAGAGAAAAATGGTCCTTTCTTATGGCTGCATTCAGTTTTCTATAATCAATACAGACTCTCTATCCAGTTTGGACTCTAATTGGTACTAACTCATTTGCTTCATTTTGGACCACTATTACCCCTGACTTTTTAGGTACTACTTGAATTGGACTAACCCATGAACTATCTGAAATGGGATAGATAATTCCATTGTCTAGTAACATAAGAATCTCTTTCTTCACTACCTCCTTCATAGCTGGGTTAAGTCTTCTTTGAGGGTCTCTAATTGACTTGGCTTCTTCTTTTAAATGAATTCGATGTTGGATAATTGAAGGGCTGATCCCTTTGATGTCAGTCATGGTCTAGCCCATTGTTGGGAATAGTGTTCCAAAGCCAATCATCAGCCTGTTGATGGTTGTGTTCCTTTTGTATTACTATATAAATTATGAATAAATAAAAATTATTTTGGTATTTTTCATCATAAATTGTTTCATCTTCTAATGAACTCCTGTGTTGTGGTGAAGTCCTTAGGACTATTTAGACTCGACAAAAGAGGATTTGTCGTTTAGTCCTTAAACCAATTCGCAATCAAATGATGCGTTGTTACCAAAGACGACAATATTTATCAAGCATAGGTCGTTGTGTGCCATATGGGTTGGTTATCCTCTTAACCAAAGAGTGTGGAGACACTAGTATGGCATACAGGTGAGATGTAAGGGTACATCTGTACTGAACGTGACCGACTCCGGAGCTATTTTTGCTGTCAAGATTTGCTCCGATGGGATATAGGTATAAATATCCCTCCGACCTGAGACCGCCACGATGACTTGCAAGCAACTCACTGTACTTAAGCATTGGACTACCTGAATTTCTAATTCAGTGACGGAAGGCTGCTGGGTGTAGTCAAGTACTTGACTTGTCGGTGCGTGTGTCAAGATGGGATTGACCACTCTAATTTAGGAGCTGTGTACAGTCGTGTTTCAATTTAGCAAAATCTTGGCCAGGATAGTCCTAGTGAGGAGTCACAGGACAGATTGAGTTGAGCATGATTCGGACGATCTGATCAGGGTTGACAGTTTAACCCTGAGTCATCCTAAACACAGAGGTCAAAAGGGATGAATTATACAGTAACCATATTCACATAGGTTCTGAATGTTGCGATTACGACTATTTGACCTATCCGAACGTCAGGTACCATTGCTAAATGGTCACTTTGATTAGTACAGAAATTGGTTCCTGTGCTACCGGCTTTGGTTCGAACCTGCGAGGTCACACACATTAGAGGTTTCTATCTGATCTGATGGCTGATGAAGAGTCCTACATGTCTGAGACTCTGTGATCGAGAATCAGGATTCTCTGATCATGAGTACCACATATTTTGGGTACCGGGGTCAAGAGTCCCACTGGTTTGGGACTCTTCGATCAAGGTTTCATATCGATGGACTTTGATATCCGATTGTCCATCGAATTTGGACTCAGTATTTATGAGAGTTTTAATTAGTGATTTGATCTCTAATTAACTTAATTTGATTAAGTAATTATTTTTGGATCAAGTCCAATTGAATTGGATTCAGTTGGGTTTGATCCGATTAGGTTAAGTGTTGACCTAATCATCGAAGTGGTTTGGTCCCTGATTTGATCAGGGGTTGGGCTTAGTCAATTCCTGATTTGATTAGAATTTTATTGAGCCTAATTAAGTCTAATTAAGTTGAGTTTAATTTAGTCTAATTGTGCTTAACCTATTTTGATTAGGTTGGCTCAATTAGGTTCAAACTACCTTGACATTTCTCCCTGCGCCACCTCACTTCTTCAGCACCCATTTGAATTCACGAGAAGTAACTTCTCATGAATTTTCTCCCATGCAGAAGGCATCTCACACCCACACTTGTGCGCCAAATTTTGAATAAACTTGATTTGTTAGCCATTCAAATTCAAAGGGTGTTTAAATTTAAATGGATAACTTATCCCTTGCGCCTTCTTGACTTATCCATCTTGTGTGCCACTTATCATACACGAGAAAGAGTTTTTCATGAATTTTCTTTATGCACAAAGAAGCCACGCCTCCTCTCTTCTCATGCATAGAGTGGATAGGAATGAGTTGGTTGGCATTTGAATTCAAATTTGATTTGAATTCAAATGAGCAACCACTTATCTTTATCCTCTCACGCGGTAAAAATGCTGCAAAGATGCGGTCTTGCATCGTTTTAAAAAGGAGATAAGAGAGGGCATGCGCACAGATGATCAAAAAAAAAAAGGTGGCATGAGAGAGGTTTCTGGCATGAGAAAAGAAAAGAAAAGAAGAGAAAAAAGGAGAGAGAAGTGGGTGCACTCTTTTCTTGTGTACCCTAGGGTTTTGGCTTAGGGTTCGGGAAGTGAGAACGTGAGCTACGAGTGTCGTGAGCCCACCAAACTTTAGAGAGAGCATCATCAACCTCTCTACCATCTTTGTTGATGATCTAGAATATTCAAAAAGTCGGCAGACATCAATCGAAGGAGTTCGATCAACATCGGCCATCAAAAAGGTGCAATCATGAACTAGCATTCGTGAGGAGCCGATCAGATCGAGAGCTTCGTATGGATGATCTACAGAGGTCAGATATACTGTGTGACTGCGTAGCGATGATCAGACCTTCTCGATGGTGATCAAATTATAGCGATCGACTACCCGCATAAAGGTAATGTGTTCTGAACACATAACAGTAAATTATTTACTGTTTAAATTTGAATTTCAAATTTAAATACATGCATACTATATATCATATTTAGATCCTAGTGTAGGGTAAACACATGTTAATTAATTAGATCAATTAATTATTTTTGCTATAAAATAGTGATTTTGAAAAAGTTTTAAAATTACCATTTTACCCCTGCACTAAAAATTCACTTCAAATGGTATCAGAGTGGGTTCTAAAATATGATATATATATTTGCATGCATAGATTAAGTTGTAATCTAAAAGTTTAAATTTAAAATTTAAAATTTAAAATTTAAAATTTAAAATTTGAATTTTGAAAGTTGTTCGAAATTCAAAATTTGAAATTTAAATTTTGAAATTTGAAATTTAAAATTTAAAATTCAAAAATTTGAAATTCAAAATTTAAAATTTGAAATCTGGTTGAAATTTTAAATTTGAAATTCAAAATTTAAAATTCAAAATTTGAAATTCAAAAATTTAAAATTTGAAATTTATTTGAAATTTGAAATTCAAAATTTAAAATTTAAAATTTGAAATTTAAAATTTAAATTTTGAAATTGATATATTTAGATATACTTGATCCAAGTAGCAAGTAATCTAATTAGGTTGGTTGCCATGGTCGTCCGGTCATAGGAGAAAAGTAGGGTTTAAAGACCCTCTCCTCCCATTCGATGGGGTTCTCCTATGGCGGTAGGGGTGCCACTGTAATTATATCCCATGCGGATAAAGCAGCAAAAGGACTTAATTGTAAAGGTTCAATTATAAAATTTATCATGAATGTGTTAAATTAGATCTAAAGGAATATTCATGATTTATTTTGATTGAGTTATTTTCTGTTATGTAATTAGCAATAGGATTGCTATTTATGAAATGTGCTGATCTATTTATGAAATGAGTCAACATATTTGGTGAACAGAAAATAAAACCTTTCAAATTTGAAAATTATTTTTGAAATACCAAACCCTGACCCATCAGTCCAAATACTTAATTAAAAGAATTAAGTATTGTTAAGTTGGTCTAGAATTATGAATTAAGACCTAAGACAATTGCATAAACTTGTGGGTCAATGGGTTAGATGAATTAGGTCCATAATTGGGTTAGACCTAAGGTTAGCTTAAAGAAATGGACTAAATTAGAGTAATTGGTCAAATCTAATCAAAAGTTGAATTAGATTAGATCAAGGACACTCTAGACTCAACTCCAATAGTTGTAGTTGAATGGGTCCATGTCTTTAACTAGACCAAGATGGACTTAATTCATGGCTATAGGGTGGAACCCTATTTACTAAGTTGATCAAATTAAAACTAATGAACCGGTTGGTGTCTAAGGTAAGTTCGGCAGTTTGACCAGTGGTTCTTAAGTGGGAGCTACTCGCATTGATTCAATCTCTGACGAGTTAATGGCATATCCCCACCACTGATCTCACTTACCTGGCCAACCTGGTGAGTTAGGTTTTGATTAGATCACTTGGTGATTAGGGCTCACCCATGTCATTAGGTAAATCAGTGTGACTGATTTAGGTGCTCCTAATGCCGGCTTTAATTAAATTCTTTTTAATCTGACTTGGTGAAGTCAGTGGGAAGATTGAAATTGGCTGGTTAATTTCTTCTCTTCCTTCACTTAATAAAATCCTCAAAAATTATTAGGTCCCTAAAAATGATTAAGTTATAGTGATAACTAAGTCATAGCCTCCCATTAAGTGAGTGATAATGAGTCCATTAGTTTAATAATCATTGGAGGCCCAAAGGCCTGGTGCTTATTGACTAATAGAATTATCATTCATAGTATGATAATTTGGATGAGTCTTTCTGATGGTGGTCAGGTTGGTCGGTCAAAGTCAGGCCTGATCATTTATTGGTCTGATTCACCAAATTAAGTCATGTTAATGGTTGGACCTAACCAGATCTTTTCAGTGGAGGCCAAAGCCTACTGATTAGGTTTTGGGGCAAAATTAATTACTAGAAGTTGTTTAGAGAAACAACTGGTTATGAATCTACCCATAGATGCATATGGGTTGACCAACCAAAGTTGGGCTCGTGTGTAGTCTATGTGGATTCTAGTACCCACTAAGAAATTAAAGTAATTCCTGGAATTGGAGGTTGAGGCTACCAGTTTGTAAAAATACTGAGAGAAACTTTAGACTAAAGTCTAAGTCTTTAGTATTAATAATTTATATACTAATAGATGTCTGGTTTTTCTTTATGCAGCTATGGCCACTACCCTATTGCTCCGATCATTATTAGATAATGACAAGCTCATGGGATCTAATTTCGATAGCTGGTATCGAAAATTAAAAATCATCCTTGAGCATGAGCGGATCCTTTATGTAGTAACGGATCCAGCACCCGAGGAGCTAGTCCCGAATGCTAGAGGGACGGTCCGAGATACTTACCAGAAGTGGCTCAACGATCGCACCACCGTTCGGTGCATAATGCTGGCGGTAATGAATG
Source organism: Elaeis guineensis (assembly GCF_000442705.2). NCBI lineage: Eukaryota > Viridiplantae > Streptophyta > Magnoliopsida > Arecales > Arecaceae > Elaeis > Elaeis guineensis. The sequence continues at coordinate 43,924,387 of NC_025999.2, forward strand.
ATGAGTTTAGCTGCAGGTTCGAGAATGCCCAGCCGCAGGAGATGCTTCAAATGTTGAACGACTCCTTTGGCATGCCTGACGATGTTGAAAGGCACAAAACTAGTTGTGCCATTTTCAATGCTTGGATTAGGGATGGGACCTCAGTCACCGATCATATATTGTACATGATCGAAATAATTGAGTGCCTAAGTAAACTGGGCTTTTCCTTGCACGAGCAGCTCGGTAAGGATGCGATCCTTAATTCTTTGCCCAAGTCCTTCCTCGCCTTCCTTACTCATTTTCGAAAGACAAAGCCTACAGTGAACTACCATGGCTTGTTGGGGTTACTGCAGAACTTTGAGAAGGACCACCAGCTCCATAAGGAGTTGATGAATGTTGGGAGGGTCTTCTTATGGTCGTCGACCCTTTAAGAAAGGGAAGAAGAACAAAAAAAAGAAGAATAAGAAGGTGCAGTCACATGCTGGGACGTCTGCACAGGGTCAGACCAAGAAGCGCAAGCCCGACTAGAGCCAGATGGAGTGTTTCTTTTGCAAGAAGCAGGGGCACTGGAAGAGGAACTGTCCTCTATACATTGCCTCCCTGGACCCAAACAGGCCAAAGAAAAAGCAAGGTAATTATATGATAACACCTTGCAACTTTTTCATTTGTGATACTACTGCCTGGGTATTGGATACCGGAAGCCCTTATCATATTTGCAATTCGATGCAGGGTCTGCAGGTCAGTAGGAGATTTGATGACGGCGAGAGGTTCCTGAACGTTGGAGATGGAAGCAAAGTTTCAGTTCTAGCTTTAGGAATCATGAACCTTGTAATCAATTCTCATAATGTAATTCTGAGTGATTGTCACTATTGTCCAAGCTTTTTATTAAATATTATTTTTGTAGGCCTTTTGGCCATGTACGGTTATGAATTTTTAATAAAAAAAATATTTGCAATATCATTTTGAATAGTGTTACAATGTTTGTTGGACAAATAAATAATGAAATTTACTTACTATCACAGCCTGTCAATGTGGTTCAAACCTCCGGTAAACATCCTAGAATAGATAATGTGTCAGAAGTCGACCTTTGGCACTGTAGGCTAGGTCATATCAATAAGAACAGAATAAACAGGTTGGCTCAAGAAGAAATTCTTGAAGTTGGTGATTGTGAATCACTTCTAACCTATGAGTCCTGTCTTCTTGAAAAAATGATCAAGTCACCTTTTACTGAAAAAGGTGAGAGAGCCAGTGAACTCTTGGATCTGGTACATTCTGATGTATGTGAACCCATGAGCTCAAGTGCAAGAGGTGGATATTTCTACTTCATAACCTTCACAGACAACCTATCAAGGTATGGGTATGTCTATTTAATGAAGCATAAGTCGGGGTCATTTGAAATGTTCAAACTATTCCGAAATGAGGTAGAAAAACAAACTGGAAAGTGTATTAAAACTCTTCAATCTGATCGAGGAGGTGAATACCTTTCCAATGATTTTCTGACATATCTTGGGGAGAATGGGATTCTTTCTCAGTGGACACCTTTTGGAACACCATAGCATAATGGTGTGTCTGAAAGGAAGAATCGGACCTTGTTGGATGTGGTTCGATCCATGATGGGGTTTGCTGGTCTGTCGATCTCCCTCTGGGGATATGCGCTCGAATCGACTTGTTACCTTCTAAATAGGATTTCGAGTAAGTCTGTAACCAAAATGCCATATGAGATATGGATAGGACGTAAGCCAGTACTCTCACACCTTAGGATTTGGGGGTGTCCGACTTATATTAAATGTTTAATTACGGACAAGCTTGGACCTAGGTCTGACAAGTGTAATTTCATAGCTGCCCATCTAGATTTTAAATTTTGATAGATGGATGTGAAAATAGCTTTCCTAAATGGAGAGCTGGATGAAGAGGTGTATATGATACAACCTGACAGGTTCACATCCACAGAAGAGTCTAAGGTGTGCAGGCTACAGAGGTCCATTTATGGACTTAAGCAGGCATCCCAGAGTTGAAACATACGTTTTGATAAGACGATCAAGATGTATGGCTTCGTTAAGAACGGAGAAGAGTCCTGTATTTATAAGTGGGCTAATGGTCCAGTAGTGGTATTTCTTGTATTGTATGTGGATGACATTCTCTTAATCGAGAATGATGTCCCTGTATTACAGGGAATAAAGATTTGACTGTCGTCATAATTCTCCATGAAGGATCTGGGAGAAGCTTCCTACATCCTAGGGATGAGGATCTATAGGGATAGATCTAAAAGGTTGCTTGGCTTATCCCAGTCCACGTACATTGATACTATGCAGAAAAGGTTCAGCATGGAGAATTTCAAGAAAGGCTATCTACCGATAGGCCATGAAATTTTTCTCTCAAAGAGAGATTGTATGACAACACCTCAAGAGAGAGAGCGTATGGGTGGAATTCCATATGCTTCGACAGTGGGATCTATCATGTATGCCATGACATGTACACGACCAGATGTGGCATACTCACTAGGGGTAGTGAGTAGATACCAATCTGATCCAGGAGAGAATCACTGGAAGGTTGTTAAAACCATCATGAAGTATTTAAGAAATACTAAAGACTAGTGGCTTATTTATGGTGAATCGAACTTGAGACTTATAGGGTTTACAGACTCTAGTTTTCAGTCTGATCACAATGACAGCAAAAGTGTGTCGAAATTTATTTTTACCCTTAATGGTGGGGCTGTCTGTTGGAAAAGTTCCAAGCAGCACACAGTGGCTAATTCAGTTTGCGAGGCAGAGTATGTCGCTGCATCAGATGCTGTCAAAGAAGCGGTGTGGCTGAGGAAATTCATCATCGAGCTCGGAGTGGCACCCTCCATTGTTGGTCCAGTTCTGCTCTACTGTGACAGCTCTGGAGCCATTGCCCAGGCGAAGGAACCGAAGACACACCAGCGGACGAAGCATATTCTGTGCCGCTACCATCTCATCTGGAAAATCATGGATCGAGGAGACGTCGACCTTCAGAAGATCGACGGAAAGGAGAACCTGGCTGACCCATTTACTAAAGCCATTGCGGTGAAGGAGTTCGACGACTTCAAGTCGAAGATGGGTATTAGATACTGCACTGATTGGCTTTAGGCCAAGTGGGAGATTGTTGGGAATAGTGTCCCAAAGCCAATCGTCAGTCTATTGATGGTTGTACTTCTTTTATATTAGTATATAATTATAAATAAATAAAAGTTATTTTAGTATTTTTCATCCCAAATTGTTTCATCTTCTAATGAACTCCTGTGTTGTGGTGAAGTCCTTAGGACTATTTAGACTCGACAAAGGAGGATTTGTTGTTTAGTCCTTAAATCAGTTCGCGATCAAATGATACGTTATTACCAAGGACGACAATGTTTATCAAGCATAGGTCATTGTGTGCCATATGGGTTGGTTGTCCTCTTAACCAAGGAGTGTGGAGACACTGGTATGGCATACAGGTGAGATGTAAGGGTACATCTACACTGAACATGACCGACTCCAGAGCTATTTCTGCTGTCAAGATTTGCTCCGATGGGATATGGGTACAAATGTCCCTCCGACCTGAGACCGCCACGGTGACTTGCAAGCAACTCACTGCACTTAGGCACTGGACTACCTGAATTTCTAATTCAGTGATGGAAGGCTGCTGGGTGTAGTCAAGTACTTGACTTGTCGGTGCGTGTGTCAAAATGGGATTGACCACTCCAGTTCAGGAGCTGTATACAGTCATGTTTTAATTTAGCAAAACCTTTGCCAGGGTAGTCCTAATGAGGAGTCACAGGACTGATTGAGTTGAGCACGATTCGGATGATCTGATCAGGGTTGACAGTTTAACCCTGAGTTGTCCTAAACACAGAGGTCAAAAGGGATGAATATACAGTAACCATATTCACGTAGGTTCTGAATGTTGTGATTGTGACTATTCGACCTATCCAGACGTCGGGTACTATTGCTAGATGGTCACTTCGATTAGTACAGGAATTGGTTTCTGTGCTACCGGCTTAGGTTCGAACCTGCGGGATCACACACATTAGAGGTTCCTATCTGATTTGATGGCTGATGAAGAGTCCTACATATCTGAAACTCTATGATCGAGAATCAGAATTCTCTGATCATAAGTACCACACATTTTGGGTACCGGGGTCAAGAGTCCCACTGGTTTGGGACTCTTCGATCAAGATTTCATATCGATGGACTTTGATATCCGATTGCCCATCGAATTTATACTTAGTATTTATGAGAGATTTAATTAGTGATTTGATCACTAATTAACTCAATTTGATTGAGTAATTATTTTTGGATCAAGTCCAATTGAATTGGATTCAGTTGGGTTTGACCCGATTAGGTTAAGTGTTGACCTAATCGTCGAAGTGGTTTGGTCCTTGATTTGACTAGGGGTTGGGCTTAGTCAATTTTTGATTTGATTAAGATTTTATTGAGTCTAATTAAGTCTAATTAAGTTGGATTTAATTTAGTCTAATTATGCTTAACCTATTTTGATTATATTGGCTCAATTAGGTTCAAACCACCTCGACATTTCTCCCTGTGCCACCTCACTTCTTCAGCCCCCATTTGAATTCACGAGAAGCAACTGTAGGAACCAGATCTAGGGTTTCAGGGTTAGATCTTGAAACTTTTTCAAGATCATACAGCAGAAGAATAAATCAAAATTTATTTTCTAAAATCAGAGAATCCTTAGATCTAAGATCCTATTACATGATTATTACATAGTATTAAATCAGAAATTAAAATATATAAATATAGCATGAACTACATGTTGATCATATCAACATGTTTCTATACCACATCCAATGTATGTATTAAACAATAGATCAGATCTATTACCTTGCAAGTTAGATGCTCTAACCTTGCTGATCTGGGCTTAAGGATGATGTTGCAAGCCGCACACGCGTCCGACCTCTAGGAGTCATCCACACGAGCCCACAAATCTCGATCAGAAGTCCTGCTTCAGGAAATCAGCACAGTATGCTAGTACTGTGCTGATCCTTCTTTGATGGTAGATCAGGTGCCTCCTTCTTCTTGATTTGGACTCTTCCAAAGATGAAAAGTAAAAGGAGGAGTTTCAGTTCTGAGACACTCTCAGGAAACTCAAGATGGAGGGAGGAAAGATATGAAAACAAAAAACTCTAGAAGAAGACCCTCTTCTTCTTCACATTTTTCTCTCTAGACATCCTAACTTGCATCTTTTATATCTCCAAGATCCAAAGGTTTTTCTCTCTAATTTTTATATGGCACAAAGGTATCTCAAATCTCTATCTTCTCCTAAATTTCATGAAGAAACTCATTTTATACAGAGAGATATGATAGAGTCCTTGTCTAGGTCAAATACCTAGTCAAGGCTTATCCAAACATGGCAAGTTAAGGGGCGCCCAACTCTTGAGCACCTCCTCTATATTTTCATACATAGATTACCAGCAAAGGGTGCAAAATGTGTACCCTAAAAGTGATAAAAATTTCAAAAAAAAATTTGGATAAATTCAGTGCAAAATTGAAAGAGTTTTGGATTTCTAAAACTCTATCTCATAGAATTCGAAATCCAAACTTATTCCTTTTTTATTTGATCCAAACCACCTTCCATGTAAGAAAGAAGAGAGGAAACCTTTTGTGAACATGGGAGAGACCTGGGAGAGGGCTTTTGTCACACAAAATAAGTGGAGATTGGCATTGAATAAGAGAGAGGGCGTGGGGAAGGCTTATGTGGCACAAGGTGGAATCCTAGTCTTACTAGGATTCTATCTTATGACTTGTTTTAATTTGGTTTTCGAAATCAAATCAAATCAAAATTAGATCAACCTAATTAAAATAGGTCTTAACCCAATTAAGAACCTAATTTAATTAGATTAAATTAGATTTAAATCTGATTTAATTTTCTAATCAAATTAGAAATTAGATTGATCCAAGTCCTAGTTGAACTAGGACTAGTTTTTCCTTGCACTTGGCTTATCCAATAAACCAATTGGACTTGATCCAATCAAGCCCAAAATAAATCTAATTAAATTATATTTAATTAGACTTAATCTCAGCCCATTGGCTTAATCAAATAAAGCCAATTAGCAATCGAATTGCTAATCGATCCTCCTGCAATACTTGCATTGGGTTAAATGTCAATCGTATTGATCATTTAACCCTAGAACGATTCTTAATCGTTGATCAACCATCCGATCGGATCATGAAATCTAATGTGTATGACCTCATAGGTCTGAACCTAAGCTGGTAGTACAGAAATAAATTTTTGTACCAATCGAAGTGATCATCTAGCAATGGTACCCGACGATCGGATAGGTCGAATGTGTAGAACAACATCCTTAGAATCCATACGGATATAGTTTTCATATAATTCATCCCCTTGACCAAAATGATCATAGGACACCCCAGAGTTCAACTGTCAACTCCGATTAGGTTGTCCATATTGTATTTTAAAATATCAAATCCATCTGATGGATTACCCTGGCCAAGATTTTGCTAAATTGAAATACAGCGACTCATTCTTCTCCAACTCTTGGAGTGGTCAATCCCATCTCGATCACACTCTGACTTCGCAAGTACTTGACTGTGTCCAGAAGCCTTCCATCCTTGAATTAGAAATTCAATTAGTCTAGTACCAAAGCACAGTGAGTTGCTTGCAAGTCATTGAGGCGATATCAAGTCTAAGGGACACTTATACCTATATCCCATCAGAGACATTCTCGACAGCAGAATGCTCTGGAGTTGGTCACGTTCAATGATGATGTACCCTTACATCTCACCTGTATGCCATACCAGTGTCTCCACACTCCTTGGTTAAGAGGACAACCAACCCATATGGCCAACAGCGACCTATGCTCGATAGAAGTTGTCGTCCTTATTAACAGCCTATCATTTGATCGTGAACAGTTTTAAGGACTAATCGATAAATCCTCTCTTTATCGAACTTAAATAGTCCTAAGGACTTCATCATAACAATGGAGTTCATTAGAAGATGAAAGCTTATGATGAAGATGCCAAATATATTTTATTTATTAACAAATCAATTACAATACTTGGTTGCTCAACCGTCAACAGCTTGACGATTGGTTTTTTGGGACACATTTCCCAACAACTCCTACTTATCCTAAAACCACTCGACACAGTATCTAATACCCATCTTCGACTTGTGGTTGTCGAACTCCTTTATCGCTAGGGCTTTAGTGAAGGGGTCGGCTAGGTTCTCCTTTCCGTCGATCTTCTGAAGGTCGACGTCATCTCGATCCACGATCTCTCGGACCAGGTGGAAGCGATGCAAGATGTGCTTCGTCCGCTGATGTGCTTTGGGTTCCTTCACCTGAGCTATGGCACCAGTGCTGTCGCAGTAGAGCAGGACTGGACCATCGAGGGAGGGTGCTACTCCGAGCTCGTTGATGAATTTTCTCAGCCACACAGCTTCCTTCACGGCATCCAATGCTGCGATACTCCGCTTCACAAACAGAGTCTGCCACAGTATGCTGCTTGGAACTCTTCCAGCAGATGGCTCCACCATTCAGAGTAAAGATATAATCCGACATGCTCTAGCTATCGAAGTTGGGTCCCACCAACTTATCATTGTCCAACAATGATCGGAGCGATAGGGAAGTGGCCATATTTGCACAAAGGAGAACCATAACCTAATTAGTAATTGATTCATTAAACCTAAAGATTTGGACTTTAATCAAAAGGTTTCTCCCACTATTTTATTCAAATTGGTAGCCTCTACCTCCAATTCATGGAATTACCCAAATTCTTTAGTGGGTACTAGAATCCACTTAGACTGCACACAAGCCTAACTTTGGTTGGCCAACCCATATACATCTAAGGGTAGGTTCATAATCAATTGTTTCTCTAAACAATTTCTAGTAATTTTAATTTTGCCCCAAAAACCTAATCAGTAGGCTTTGGCCTCCACTGTAAGGATCCAGTTAGGTCCAACCATTAACATGATCATACTTGGTGTATCTAACCAACGAATGATTAAGCCCAACATTGGTTAGCTCACCAAACCACCATTAGAGAGATACTTCTAAGTCATCATATGATGAGTGATAATTCCATTAGTCAACAAGCACCAGGCCCTTGGGTCTGCAATGATTATTGAGTTAATGGACTCATTATCAAACACCTTAATGGAAGGCTATGACTCAGTTATCTCCATAACTTTATCATTTTAAGGACCTAATAATTTTAGAGGATTTAAATAATTTAAAGGATGAGGTCAGATGAACCAGCTTATCATGATCCTCCCACTGGCTTCACCAAGTCAGCTTAAGGGAGACCATTAAAAGGGCTGGTCTAGGAGCACCTAAATCAGTCACATTGATTTACCTAGCTGACATGGGTCAGCTCGAATAGTCAAGTGATCCAATCAAAATATAATTTCACCAAGAGGCCAGGTAAGTTCGATCAGTGGGAGGGTCTGCCAAAGCTTGCCTTAGACACCATCAGAAATGGCCAGGTAAGCGGGCTCCCAATTAAAAACCACCGGTCTGGTTTACCTTAGACACTAACTGGTTTAATTAGTTTCGATTAGATCAACCTAATAGTTCGTGCTAGACCGGTTAGCCAAGAATCAAGTCCATTTGGTTCTCGTTAAAGACATAGACTTGACCAACTACAACTATTGTAATTGATCTAGAGAATCCTTGACCTAATCTAAGATAACAATTGATTAGATTTAGTCAATTTCTAATTAAGTCCATCTTTAATCTAACCATAGGTCTAACCCAATTAATGGACCTAATTCCCACTAACCCATTAACCCAATGTGTTATGATTTGTGTCTTAGGTTCTTCAATTCACAATCCTAGAACCTAATCAAACAACTTCTTAATTCTTAATTAAGTTTTGGGCTGAGGGTTGGGTTTGGCTTTTCAAAAAATAATTTTCATATTTGTAAAACAATTTTACAATATGATTCTACCAACCATATTGCATGTTTGATTCATAATCAAGATACAAGTGAAATAAACATGAAACTACTTTAGATCTAATCTAAACAGGTTCATGTAATTAAAATAATTTCAACTTTAAACAATTTCTTTGCACAAAACTTATTAACAAAGAGATTTTATTTCAGATTTAAACATCTTTTAAATCTAATAAATCATAAATTTAATCTAGATCATATCTAACAAATTTATGATTAAAGATAGATCTACACAAACTAGGACAACCTTTGCACTGTAAGGGTTAAACCTTATAGCAGGACAACCTTGTAGTTTGTGATTGATCTAAAATTTTAATTTTAGATTTAATAATCAGATTATAAATTAGATCTAATCTAAGAAATAATCTAAGCATGTATTAATAATCATGTAATAAAGAACCTGGCTCTGATACCAATTGTAGGAACTAGATCTAGGGTTTCAGGGTTAGATCTTGAAACTTTTTCAAGATCATACAGCGGAAGAATAAATCAAAATTTATTTTCTAAAATTAAAAAATTCCTAGATCTAAGATCCTATTACATGATTATTACATAGCATTAAATTAGAAATTAAAATATATAAATATAGCATGAACTACATGTTGATCATATCAACATGTTTCTATACCACATCTAATGTATGTATTAAACAATAGATCAGATCTATTATCTTGCAAGTTAGACGCTCTAACCTCGCTGATCCGGGCTTAAGGATGATGTTGCAAGCTACACATGCATCCGGCCTCTAGGAGTCATCCACACGAGCCCACGAATCTCGATCAGA
>NC_025999.2:43934183-43992718 GCF_000442705.2 Elaeis guineensis
TTTCCAAAGATGAAAAGTAAAGGAGGAGTTTCAGATCTGAGACGCTCTCAGGAAACTCAAGATGGAGGGAGGAAAGATATGAAAATAAAAATCCTAGAAGAAGACCCTCTTCTTCTTCACATTTCTTTCTAGACATCCTAACTTGCATCTTTTATATCTCCAGGACCCAAAGGTCTTTCTCTCTGATTTTTAGATGGCACAAATTTCTCTCAAATCTCTATCTTCTCCTAAAATTTCACAAAGAAACTCATTTTATACAGAGAGATATGATAGAGTCCTTGTCTAGGTCAAATACCTAGTCAAGGCTTATCCAAACATGGCAAGTTAAGGGGCGCCCAACTCTTGAGCACCTCCTTCATATTTTCATACATGGATCACCAGAAAAGGGTGCACAATGTGTATCCTAAAATCTATAAAATTTCAAAAAAAAATTTGAATAAATTTGGTGCAAAATTGAAAGAGTTTTGGATTTCTAAAACTCTATCTCATAGAATTCGAAATCCAAACTTATTCCTTTTTGATTTAATCCAAACCACCTTCCATGTAAGAAAGAAGAGAGGAAACCTTTTATGAACATGGGAGAGACCTGGGAGAGGGCTTTTGTCACACAAAATTAGTGAAGATTGGCGTTGAATAAGAGAGAGGGCGTGGGGAAGGCTTATGTGGCGCAAGGTGGAATCCTAGTCTTACTAGGATTCTATCTTATGACTTGTTTTAATTTGGTTTCCCAAACTAAATCAAACCAAAATTAGATCAACCTAATTAAAATTGGTCATAACCCAATTAATAACCTAATTTAATCAGATTAAATTAGATTTAAATCTAATTTAATTTTCTAATCAAATTAGAAATTAGATTGATCTAAGTCCTAGTTGAACTAGGACTAATTTTTCCTTGCACTTGGCTTATCCAATAAACCAATTGGACTTGATCCAATCAAGCCCAAATAAATTTAATTAAATTATATTTAATTAGACTTAATCTCAGCCCATTGGCTTAATCAAATCAAGCCAATTAGCAATCGAATTGCTAATCGATCCTCCTGCATACTTGCACTGGGTTAAATGTCAATCGTATTGATCATTTAACCCTAGAACGATTCTTAATCGTTGATCAACCATCCGATCGGATCATGAACTCTAATGTGTGTGACCTCATAGGTTCAAACCTAAGTCGGTAGCATAGGAATAAATTTTTGTACCAATCGAAGTGACCATCTAGCAATGGTACCCGACGACCAGATAGGTCGAATATGTAGAACAACATCCTTAGAACCCATACGGATATAGTTTTCATATAATTCATCCCCTTGTCCAAAATGGTTATAGGATACCTCAGAGTTCAACTGTCAACTCTGATCAGGTTGTCCACATTGTATTTCAAAATGTCAAATCCATCTGATGGATTACCCTGGCCAAGATTTTGCTAAATTGAAATATAGCGACTCATTCTTCTTCAACTCTTGAAGTGGTCAATCCCATCTCGATCACACTCTGACTTTGCAAGTACTTGACTGTGCCCAGAAGCCTTCCATCCCTGAATTAAAAATTCAGTTAGTCCAGTACCAAAGCACAGTGAGTTGCTTGCAAGTCACTGAGGCGATCTCAAGTCTAAGGGACACTTATACCTATATCCCATCAGAGACATTCTCGACAATAGAATGCTCTGGAGTTGGTCACGTTCAATGATGATGTACCCTTACATCTCATCTGTATGCCATACCAGTGTCTCCACACTCCTTGGTTAAGAGGACAACCAACCCATATGGCTTACAGCGACCTATGCTCGATAGAAGCTGTCGTCCTTATTAACAGCCTATCATTTGTCGTGAACAGTTTTAAGGACTAATCAATAAATCTTCTCTTTATCGAACTTAAATAGTCCTAAGGACTTCATCATAACAACGGAGTTCATTAGAAGATGAAAGCTTATGATGAAGATGCCAAATATATTTTATTTATTAACAAATCAATTATAATACTTGGTTGCTCAACCGTCAACAGCTTGACGATTGGCTTTTTGGGATACATTTTCCAACAACTCCCACTTGTCCTAAAGCCACTCGGCACAGTATCTAATACCCATCTTCGACTTGTGGTTGTCGAACTCCTTTATCGTTAGGGCTTTAGTAAAGGGGTCGGCTAGGTTCTCCTTTCCATCGATCTTCTGAAGGTCGACGTCACCTCGATCCACGATCTCTCGGACCAGGTGGAAGCGATGCAAGATGTGCTTCATCTGCTGATGTGCTTTGGGTTCCTTCACCTGAGCTATGGCACCAGTGCTGTCGCAGTAGAGCAGGACTGGACCATCGAGGGAGGGTGCTACTCCGAGCTCGTTGATGAATTTCCTCAGTCACACAGCTTCCTTCGCGGCATCCGATGCTGCGATGTACTCCGCTTCACAAACAGAGTCTGTCACAGTATGCTGTTTGAAACTCTTCCAGCAGATGGCTCCACCATTCAGAGTAAAGATATAACCCGACACGCTCCTGCTGTCATCATGGTCAGATTGGAAGCTAGAGTCTGTGAACCCCACAAGTTTCAGATCTGACTTGCCATAAACCAACCATTGGTCCTTAGTATTTCTCTAATACTTAAGGATGGCTTTAACCACTTTCCAGTGATTTTTTCCAGGATCAGATTGGTATTTACTCACTACTCCTAGTGAGTATGCCACATCTGGTCTTGTACATGTCATGGCATACATGATAGATCCCACGGCTGAAGCATTTGGGACTCTACTCATATGCTCTCTCTCTTCAGGAGTTGTCGGACAATCCTTATTAGAGAGAGAAATTTCTTGGCCTATCGGTAGATAGCCCTTCTTGGAATTCTCTATGCTGAACCTCTTCAGCACAGTGTCTATGTACATGGACTGGGATAACCCAAGCATCCTTTTAGATCTATCCCTATAGATCTTCATCCCTAGGATGTAGAATGCTTCACCCAAGTCCTTCATGGAGAACTGTGATGACAACCAAACTTTTATTCCCTGTAGTGTGGGGATGTCATTCCCGATTAAGAGAATGTCATCCACGTACAAGATAAAGAATACCACAACTGGACCATTTGCCCATTTATAGATGCAGGGCTCTTCTCCATTCTTAATGAAGCCATACGTTTTGATCACCTTATCAAAATGCATGTTCCAACTCCGAGAAGCTTGCTTCAGTCCATAAATGGATCTCTGAAGCTTGCACACTTTGGACTCATCTGTGGATGTAAACCCCTCAGGTTGTATCATATACACCTCTTCGGTTAGCTCTCCATTCAGGAAAGCTGTCTTTACATCCATCTGCCAGATCTCATAATCCAGATGGACAGCTATTGCAAGCATTATCCGAATGGATTTGAGCATTGCCACAGGGAAAAACATCTCGTCATAGTCAATACTATAACGTTGACGATACCCCTTAGCGACCAGACGGGCTTTATAGGTCTCCACCTTTCCATCTGCGCCCCTCTTCCTTTTGAAGACCCATTTACACCCAATGGGTTTAACCCCTTCAGGTGGGTCAACCAATGTCCATACATCGTTGACCTTCATGGACTCCATTTCGGATTTCATGGCTTCAAACCATTTCTCGGAATCAGGTCTCTGCATTGCATCCATATAGGTGATCGGATCCTCATTATTCTCATCAAGTTCGATGGGATCACCGTCCCGGACCAAGAAACCATAGTATCTGTCCGGTTGATGCGGTACTCTACCGGATCATCTTAATGGTGCAGGTACATTGGGCTCCGAATATGATCTGATCATATCAGACTCAGGTTCAGCTATTGGTGTCGGTCCTTCTACCTGTTGAACTTCATCAAGTTCAACCTTAGAGGCAACAGTTCCTTCACCAATGAACTCCTTTTCTAAAAAGATTGCCTTAAGGCTGACGAACACCTTTTGTTCATCAGCATGGTAGAAAAAATATCTTTTTGTCTCTTTGGGGTACCCTATGAATGAGCATTTGTCAGACCTAGGTCCAAATTTGTCTGTGACTAATCATTCGACATAGACCGGGCACCCCCAGACCCTAAGGTGTGAAAGTGCTGGCTTACGTTTCCTCCATATCTCATATGGAGTCTTAATTACAGACTTACTTGGAACCCTATTTAACAGATAACAGGCCGATTCGAGTGCATATCCTCAGAAGGATATCGGCAAGCTAGCAAAACCCATCATGGATCGGACCATGTCTAACAAAGTCCGATTCCTCCTTTCAAACACACCATTATGCTGTGGTATTTTTAGAGGAGTCCATTGGGAGAGAATCTCATTCTCTCTTAGATATGTGAGAAACTCACTAGAAAGGTATTCTCCTCCTCGATCAGATCGAAGAGTTTTAATACTCTTCCCAGTTTATTTTTCTACTTCACTTCGGAATCATTTGAACATTTCAAATGAATCCGACTTATGTTTCATCAGATAGACATATCCATATCGGGATAGATCATCCATGAAAATTATGAAGTAAAAATATCCACCTCTAGCACTGGTGCTCATGGGCCCGCATACATCAGTATGTACTAGGTCCAAGAGCTTAGTAGCTCTCTCACCTTTTCCAGTAAAAGGTGACTTGGTCATTTTACCAAGAAGACGGGACTCACAGGTTGGAAGTGATTCATAATCACTGACTTCGAGGATTTCCTCTTGAGTCAACCTGTTTATTCTGTTCTTGTTTATATGACCTAGCCTCTAATGCCATAAGTAGATATCTGACACACTATTTAATCTAGGGTGCTTGCCAGTAGAATAGACTCTTATCAGGCTTGATCTTTTTGGTCTGGCTCTACACTAATGTCCCAGCCTAAACTTGCATCTTCTTCACTTTCTTCTTCTTGTTCTTCTTCCCTTTCTCAAAAGGTCGAGAACCAGAAGATGAATCTCCCACTAAGTTCACCGACTCCTTGTAAAGTTGGTGATCCTTCTCAAAGTTCTGAAGCAACCCCAGTAACCCGTGGTAGTTCTCTTCAGGCTTTGTCATTCTATAATGAGTGAGGAATGGGAGATAAGACTTGGGCAGCGAGTTCAGTATTGCATCTTTCCCAAGCTGCTCATGCAAGGGAAAGCCGAGCTTGCTCAATCATTCCATCAGCTCGATCATGTACAATATATGATCAGTGACAGAGGCACCATCCCGCATTTTGAAGTTGAAGATGGCACAACTAGTCTTGTGCCTCTCTACGTCATCGGGTGTGCCAAAGGCATCCTCCAACACTTGAAGCATGTCCTTTGGCTAAGCCATCTTGAATCTACAACTGAACTCGACGCTCATGACAGCCAGCATGATACAGCGCACCATGGTCCGGTAATTGAGCCACTTCTGGTAAGTGTCTCTGACTGTTCCATGTGCATTGACAGCTGGCTCCTCAGGTGCAGGATCCATTATCACATATAGGATCCGTTCATGCTCCAGGACTATCTTCAACTTTCAGTACCAGCTATCGAAGTTGGGTCCCACCAACTTATCATTGTCCAACAATGATCGGAGCGATAGGGAAGTGGCTATATTTGCACAAAGGAGAACCATAACCTAATTAGTAATTGATTCATTAAACCTAAAGATTTGGACTTTAATCAAAAGGTTTCTCCCACTATTTTATTCGAATTGGTAGCCTCTACCTCCAATTCGAGGAATTACTCTAATTCCTTAGTGGGTACTAGAATCCACTTAGACTGCACACAAGCCCAACTTTGGTTGGCCAACCCATATACATCTAAGGGTAGGTTCATAACCAATTGTTTCTCTAAATAATTTCTAGTAATTTTAATTTTGCCCCAGAAACCTAATCAGTAGGCTTTGGCCTCCACTGTAAGGATCCAGTTAGGTCCAACCATTAACATGCTCATACTTGGTGTATCAACCAACGAATGATTAAGCCCAACTTTGGTTGGCTCACCTAACCACCATTAGAGAGACACTTCCAAGTCATCATATGATGAGTGATAATTCCATTAGTCAACAAGCACCAGGCCTTTGGGTCTGCAATGATTATTGAGTTAATGGACTCATTATCAAACACCTTAATGGGAGGCTATGACTCAGTTATCTCCATAATTTTATCATTTTAAGGACCTAATAATTTTAGAAGATTTAAATAATTTAGAGGATGAGGTTAGATGAACCAGCTTATCATGATCCTCCCACTGGCTTCACCAAGTCAGCTTAAGGGAGACCATTAAAAGGGCTGGTCTAGGAGCACCTAAATCAGTCACACTGATTTACCTAGCTGACATGGGTCAGCTCGAATAGTCAAGTGATCCGATCAAAACATAATTTCACCAAGAGGCCAGGTAAGTTCGATCAGTGGGAGGGTCTGCCAAAGCTTGCCTTAGACACCATCAGAAATGGCCAGGTAAGCGGGCTCCCAATTAAAAACCACCGATCTGGTTTACCTTAGACACCAACTGGTTTAATTAGTTTCGATTAGATCAACCTAACAGTTCGTGCTAGACCGCTTAGCCAAGAATCAAGTCCATTTGGTTCTCGTTAAAGACATGGACTTGACCAACTACAACTATTGTAATTGATCTAGAGAATCCTTGACCTAATCTAAGATAACAATTGATTAGATTTAGTCAATTCTCTAATTAAGTCCATCTTTAATCTAACCATAGGTCTAACCCAATTAATGGACCTAATTCTCACTAACCCATTAACCCAATGTGTTATGATTTGTGTCTTAGGTTCTTCAATTCACAATCCTAGAACCTAATCAAACAACTTCTTAATTCTTAATTAAGTTTTGGGCTGAGGGTTGGGTTCGACTTTTCAAAAAATAATTTTCATATTTGTAAAATAATTTTACAATATGATTCTACCAACTATATTGCATGTTTGATTCATAATCAAGATACAAGTGAAATAAACATGAAACTACTTTAGATCTAATCTAAACAGGTTCATGTAATTAAAATAATTTCAACTTTAAACAATTTCTTTGCATAAAAATTATTAACAAAGAGATTTTATTTCAGATTTAAATATATTTTAAATTTAATAAATTATAAATTTAATCTAGATCATATCTAATAAATTTATGATTAAAGATAGATCTACACAAACTAGGACAACCTTTGCACTGTAAGGGGTAAACCTTACAGCAAGACAACCTTGCAGTTTGTGATTGATCTAAAATTTTAATTTCAGATTTAATAATCAGATTATAAATTAGATCTAATATAAGAAATAATCTAAGCATGTATTAATAATCATGTAATAAAGAACCTGGCTCTGATACCAATTGTAGGAACCAGATCTAGGATTTCAGGGTTAGATCTTGAAACTTTTTCAAGATCATACAGCGGAAGAATAAATCAAAATTTATTTTTTAAAATTAGAAAATCCCTAGATCTAAGATCTTATTACATGATTATTATATAGCATTAAATCAAAAATTAAAATATATAAATATAGCATGAACTACATGTTGATCATATCAACATGTTTTCATACCACATCTAATGTATGTATTAAACAATAGATCAGATCTATTACCTTGTAAGTTAGATGCTCTAACCTCGCTGATCCGGGCTTAAGGATGATGTTACAAGCTGCACACGCATCCGACCTCTAGGAGTCGTCCACACGAGCCCACGAATCTCGATCAGAAGTCCTGCTTCAGGAAATCAGCACAGTATGCTAGTACTGCGCTGATCCTTCTTTCATGGTTGATCAGATGCCTCCTTCTTTTTGATTTGGACTCTTCCAAAGATGGAAAGTAAAAGGAGGAGTTTCAGATCTGAGATGCTCTCAGAAAACTCAAGATGGAGGGAGGAAAGATATGAAAACAAAAAACCCTAGAAGAAGACCCTCTTCTTCTTCACATTTTTCTCTCTAGATATCCTAACTTGCATCTTTTATATCTCCATGACCCAAAGGTATTTCTCTCTAATTTTTAGATGGAACAAAGTTCTCTCAAATATCTGTCTTCTTCTAAAATTTCATGAAGAAACTCATTTTATACAGAGAGATATGATAGAGTCCTTGTCTAGGTCAAATACCTAGTCAAGGCTTATCCAAACATGGCAAGTTAAGGGGCGCCCAACTCTTGAGCACCTCCTCCATATTTTCGTACATGGATCACCAGCAAAGGGTGCAAAATGTGTATCCTAAAAGCTATGAAAATTCTAAAAAAAAATTTGGATAAATTTGATGCAAAATTGAAAGAGTTTTGGATTTCTAAAACTCTATCTCATAGAATTCGAAATCCAAACTTATTCCTTTTTGATTTGATCCAAACCACCTTCCATGTAAGAAAGAATAGAGAAAACCTTTTGTGAACGTGGGAAAGACCTGGGAGAGGGCTTTTGTCACACAAAATAAGTGGAGATTGGCGTTGAATAAGAGAGAGGGCGTGGGGAAGGCTTATGTGGTGCAAGGTGGAATCCTAGTCTTACTAGGATTCTATCTTATGACTTGTTTTAATTTGGTTTCCCAACCCAAATCAAACCAAAATTAGATCAACCTAATTAAAATAGGTCTTAACCCAATTAAGAATCTAATTTAATCAAATTAAATTAGATTTAAATCTGATTTAATTTTCTAATCAAATTAGAAATTAGATTGATCCAAGTCCTAGTTGAACAAGGACTAGTTTTTCCTTGCACTTGGCTTATCCAATAAACCAATTGGACTTGATCCAATCAAGCCCAAAATAAATCTAATTAAATCATATTTAATTAGACTTAATCTCAGCTCATTGGCTTAATCAAATTAATCCAATTAGCAATCGAATTGCTAATCGATCCTCCTGTATACTTGCACTGGGTTAAATGTCAATCGTATTGATCATTTAACCCTAGAACGATTCTTAATCGTTGATCAACCATCCGATCGGATCATGAACTCTAATGTGTGTGACTTTATAGGTCCGAACCTATGTCGGTAGCACAGGAATAAATTCCTGTACCAATCGAAGTGACCATCTAGCAATGGTACCCGACGACCGGATAGGTCGAATGTGTAGAACAACATCCTTAGAACCCATGCGGATATAGTTTTCATATAATTCATCTCCTTGACCAAAATGATCATAGGACACCCCAGAGTTCAACTGTTAACTCTGATCAGGTTGTCCACATTGTATTTCAAAATATCAAATCCATCTGATGGATTACCCTGGCCAAGGTTTTGCTAAATTGAAATACAGCGACTCATTCTTCTCCAACTCTTGGAGTGGTCAATCCCATCTCGATCATACTCTGACTTTGCAAGTACTTGACTGTGCCCAGAAGTCTTTCATCTCTGAATTAGAAATTCAGTTAGTCCAGTACCAAAGCACAGTGAGTTGCTTGCAAGTCACTGAGGCAATCTCAAGTCTAAGGGATACTTATACCTATATCCCATCAGAGACATTCTCGATAGCAGAATGCTCTGGAGTTGGTCACGTTCAATGATGATGTACCCTTATATCTCATCTGTATGCCATACCAGTGTCTCCACACTCCTTGATTAAGAGGACAACCAACCCATATGGCCTACAGCGACCTATGCTCGATAGAAGCTATCGTCCTTATTAACAGCCTATCATTTTGGTCGTTAACAATTTTAAGGACTAATCGATAAATCCTCTCTTTATCGAACTTAAATAGTCCTAAAGACTTCATCATAACAATGGAGTTCATTAGAAGATGAAAGCTTATGATGAAGATGCCAAATATATTTTATTTATTAACAAATCAATTACAATACTTGGTTGCTCAACCGTCAACAGCTTGACGATTGGCTTTTTGGGACACATTTTCCAACAGTAACTTCTCATGAATTTTCTCCCACGCAGAAGGCATCTCACACCCACACTTGTGCACCAAATTTTGGATAAACTTGATTTGTTAGCCATTCAAATTCAAAGGGTGTTTGAATTTAAATGGATAACTTATCCCTTGCGCCTTCTTGACTTATCCATCTTGTGTGCCACTTATCATACACGAGAAAGAGTTTCTCATGAATTTTCTCCATGCACAAAGAAGCCATGCCTCCTCTCTTCTCATGCATAGAGTGGATAGGAATGAGTTGGTTGGCATTTGAATTCAAATTCAATTTGAATTCAAATGAGCAACCACTTATCTTTATCCTCTCACGCGGTAAAAATGCTGCAAAGATGCGGTCTTGCATCATTTTAAAAAGGAGATAAGAGAGGGCATGCACACAGATAATTAGAAAAAAAAAGGTGGTGTGAGAGAGGTTTCTGGCATGAGAAAAAAAAAGAAAAGAAGAGAAAAAAGGAGAGAGAAGTGGGCGCACTCTTTTCTTGTGTACCCTAGGGTTTTGGCTTAGGGTTTGGGAAGTGAGAATGTGAGCTACGAGTGTCGTGAGCCCACCAAACTTTAGGGAGAGCATCATCAACCTCTCTACCATCTTTGCTGATGATCCAGAGCATCCAAGAAGTCGACAGATATCAATCGAAGGAGTTCGATCAACATCGACCATCAAAAAGGTACAGTCACGAACTAGCATTCGTGAGGAGCTGATCAGACCGGAAGCTTCGTATGGATGATCCGTAGAGGCCAGACACACTGTGTGGCTGTATAGTGATGATTAGATCCTCCCGATAGTGATCAGATTACGGCGATCGACTACCCGCACAAAGGTAATGTGTTCTGAATAAATAATAGTAAATTATTTACTGTTCAAATTTGAATTTTAAATTTAAATACATGCATACTATATATCATATTTAGATCCTAGTGTAGAGTAAATACATATTAATTAATTAGATTAATTAATAATTTCCACTATAAAATAGTGATTTTAAAAAAGTTTTAAAATTACCATTTTACCCCTGCACTAAAAATTCACTTCACCCATGACTTTCTTATTCTTTCTGAGGACAGCTAAAAGTTTCTTCTCTTGGGTTTGATCTAGGTCTGATACGATGATTACTGATAAGATTTTTGATGGACCTAGGTACATATATTTGAGATGCTCAGAGAGTGTTTTGAGTTCTAGTTTTGATGCTTTCTCAATCGATGGCTTGTGTATTGGTTTATCCATCCTTACAAGTAGTTCGTTAGGTAGTTGCCATTGTGGATAAACTCTCTAATCACTAGATGAAAAAATTTCATAAGCTATTTCAAATTCTTGATCTGACCAGAGATTATAGTCAAAATCTTTTTCCCCTAGGTCAATGGTCTCATAGATCTCATCCTAAATCAGATTTACATCAATGAATTGGTCTCTTTTATTTTCAAGATTGAAAATATTAAGATCAATGGTCATGTTTTCAAATGAGAGCTTCATGAGTCCATTGTGACAATTGATTAGGGCATTGGTGGTTGCTAAGAATGGTCTTCCTAAGATTACTAGGATGTGACCTTTTGGATTAGACACTGATTTAATCTCAAGGATCACAAAATCTATAGGGTAAGTAAAATTGTCGACCTTGATTAACACATCCTCCACAACTCCTTTGGAGATCCTCACTGATCGATCTGTTAATTACAATGTAATTTCTGTAGGCTTTCATTCTCTTATCCTCAGTTTTTCATAAACCAAATAAGGTAAGATGTTCACACTAGCCCCTAAGTCTAATAAGGCTCTATCAATGATGGTTTCTCCAATGACACAAGAGATTGTCGGAGATCCTGGATCTTTGTACTTAACAGGCATATCGCTCAACAGATATGAGCTCACATTGGCCGCCAAGAAGGCTTTTTTGGAAATATTAGTGGTCTTCTTCTTTGTGCATAGGTCTTTGAAAAATTTGGCATATGTGAAAACTTGTTAGATCATGTCTAGTAGAGGGATATTTACTTTCACTTATTTAAATATCTCTAAGATTTGATCCATATGGACTAAATGCCTGTTGGACCTAAGTCTACTTGAAAAAGGAGCTACAGGATTGGTGGGTGATGTTTTGACTTGCTTAAATCTTGAGGTAGATTCTACAAGTGGCTTGGATGTTTCGTTAATCTCTGTTTACTCCTTAGATTTACCTAGTTCTTTAGACTCAGTCTGATCGGTCACTTGCTCATGAGATGGTTTAGATAATGGGTCATCTTGATCTTCAGGTGTACCGACATGGTTGTCTACTTATTTTTCAAACCTTAAGGTATGAATTGCATTTAATTGGTTGATCTGCCTCCTTATTGTGGTCCTTGATTATTTTGGATTCTAGGATTAGCCTTGAGTTGACTCGGTAGTTTATCTTTTTTTCTTTCACTCACAGCCTGGCTAATTGACCTAACTACATCTCTAAACAGGCAATAGCCTGGGTGTTGGAAGTTAAAAGCTAGCCCGTAGTTTGCTTGAAGTTGTTTAGTGTAGTGTTGGTGTTAGCAGTCGATTTTGTTAGGATTTTTAGACTATTTTCTAGTGAGTTAAGCCTTTGATCATTACTAAAACCTGATGGGTTATTGGATGATTGAGTGAATTTGAGATTGGGCTGAGTGAAAATAGGTCTACTTGAGTTTGATCCTTGTGACCAAGAAAAATTGGGATGATTCCTCCATCCTGGATTGTACGTTGGTGCGTAGTGATCATTTGTGGGTCTTTGATAGGCTACACTCACCTGTGCTACTTCATTCTCGATTGGACCCATTAAGAAAGGACATGCTTTTATTGTGTGGTCTGTGGCATTACACTCATTGCAAGTGGATATTGCAACTTGGTTCACTTGGGTGTGTTCCTTGAGTTTTAGGGCCTCTATCCTATGGATCAAAGATACAAATTTAGCCTTTTTAGCTAGGAAAGGTTGAACTTGATATACATCCCCTCTTGAAGGTGTGAGTCTATCGGGTTTCCTAGTAATCTCCCATTGTAGGCTCTTTTCTGCTAGGTCCTTTAGAAATTGTCAGGCTTCTATAGGCTCTTTATTCATGAATTGACCCTGACACATTGATTCTTACATGGTTCTAAAATTTGGATCTAGTCCTTCATAAATGATTTGGCATAGCCTTCAAGTTTCTATTTCATGGTGTGGGTATTGACTCAAAAGGTTCTTAAAATGATCAAAGTACTTCCAAAAAGGCTCATCGGGTACTTGATAAAATTGATTAATTTTATTCCTAAATTTGACAGTCTTATAGTGTGAAATTTTTTTTTTCAGGAACACTTTAACAAAACCCTCCCATGATGCTATGGATTGGTTAGGAAGACTGTATAACCACTTTTTGACACTATCTTTGAGGACAAAGTTGATCATCCTAAGTTTTATAGCATCATCAGTGAGTTGTTGAAGTCGCATCATGGTGCATACTTTCTCAAATTCTCTTGTAAAAATGTATGCATCCTCGATTTTGATAAATTTGGAAAGCATGTTTATGATCTGAGATTTAATTTTAAAATTGGCATCAGTTTGTGGCAGTCAGATACATGAGGGTTGGGCTGACCCAACTGGATAGCAAAGGTCTTTCAGTACCCGAGGTTCATATTTGGGTTCACCCATGATGGGCTTAAGGTCTACTGGACTCGATGCAAAGTTTAAATCTATTCTCACTAATTGATCAGATATCCTTGTCCAAGAAGAAATTTGAGAATTTTTATTTATTTTTATAATTTTTTTTTTTTTTTTTTTAAAAAGAAGAGGAAAGAGAGATGGATGAGAAAAGAATTCTAAAGATAAGAGCTTAAGGAGTCCTAATTCGAGAGACGATAGAGAAGAGTGTTTTAATTAGGGTTAATGGTTGTAGGTTAGTAATCAAGTTATACAGTCAATCTTAGCTAAGGATAACTTTAGATCTAGACAGCTTCTAACTGTCAAGTTTTCCTTTGAGCATTTTAGGTAGAAGACTAGCAACTCAACTGGCCAGATAAGTGTAAGGTTGGTGGAGGTCCCCCCGTTGCTTTCCTTAGACACCAACTAAGTTAGCCAGATAAGCAAACAGAATTAATTAAATAATCACCTTCCTTCAGGATGTAGTTTCTGAACCACTTTCCTAGACACCAGTCAAATTGACTAACCCTAACCTAGTCCAACTCTTAGGATCCCTTGTCCTATTGAGCTCGAGAGTCCTTAGGGGCCAACGTCTAATTGATTTTAGGTTAAGATTTAGGTCAATGCAATATACAGGATGGTGGTTTATGGCCCAAGGAAAGGTGATGAAATTCCCACCTTATCTTGTTTAGGGTTTGTGCCCTCAATATATTTTATGAAATTATGTAATACAAGAAGCAAAGGTGGCCAGATTTGGTAGTTAGTCAAGAGTAAATTGATTTATTTCACTTTTTAGATTTTGTGATTAAGTATCTAATTCTCTAAGTAGATTATGAGGTGTCAATGTAGAGATTTTTTTTTGGAAGAAAGTAAGTTTGACTAAGAAACTAAGCAAGTTAGAAAGCAAATAAAAAGAAACTAAGAATAAGATTAAAAAAAAAATTTAATTAATAAAAAATAATCATGCCTGGATCTTTGATAACAGTGCTAAAATTTGATCACTGTCGTAGGTGGTCAAGAATAAAAATCAACTCAAACTATATAGATAGGGTGAGCCAGGATCATTTCCATAGGGATCTAGGGCGATTATTTTTCTTTTTTTTTGAAAAAAAATAAAAAAAATTGATTGTAGATGGATTAAAGAAAGAATAAAATAGTAAGAATTCAATTGTAAATATAAATTAATTTATGAAAAAAATAAGTCAAAGAGATAACCCAGGAATTTTGAATCCACCATGCAAATTAGATTTATTTATTTTTTTAATGTTGCAATATTAATTCTTGTGATTAGGGTATAATATAGCTTATCTCTAAAGGATACGGACTGTATTAGTAGATCACGGCTCATTCTATTAGAGTATAAACTATCTAAATTTAATTACAAGATATAAAGTTTAATTTAACATACCACGATCTATCTCTCTTAGGCACGTATTGTATCCAGAGATCATGGCTCATCAGTGGATGGTTTAGGTCGTGTCGGTTAGATCAATACCTTAGAATAAAAAGATATGAAATAAAAGTATAATTTTATTATATAAAAATTAAATATAAAAAAATAAAAATTTATTTACAGGCTTCATCATATTCCTAGATTGAAAAGATTTAGCTATGCATCAAGATCTCTAACTCCATATTCTTCCTTCTCTTTGCTCCTTAAACCTCTCTAATTTTTTTCTCTAATTTTTTTTACTTTTCCACTAATTTTTTTCTCTACTCTTATTTTCAGATCTTCTATTTATAAATAAATTTTTCATCTTTTTTTGATAGCAAAAGGAGTCCCAAAATCCTTAGGACTCGTATAATACCCATATCATTTTTTTTCTGACCATTGGATCTTCAATGGACCACCCAGATCATCCAAAAAATAATGTTTTAAATCCTTCCCTCAGTCAAAAATGATACTGGCCATCCGATCGTGCCTTGGATGGAATCTGGATCGTTGATCAATGCCCTGAATTTCTTATTCAAAGTCAGGGCGATAATATCCGTTGGATCGAGCGATGGATTGAATTTCGACCATCGGATCATGCAAAAGTTTTTCTTTTCAACCAGCAATGAATAGCAGCCATTGGATCCCGTTCTGAATCAATCTCCATCGTTCATCCATGAAAACTTTTCTCCACCCATCGTAGACCGCACCAAAGATCGCTAAGTATTTTCGATGGACCGCGTCCTTGAATCCGTGGATCGAGCGGCCGGTCCACCATGCACCGAAGGCTATAAAATTGATTTTTAAGATATTTTAGCTTGATTTTTGCTCTGATTTTTATCTAAAAAATTAAAAAAAATATGTATTAAATTTTTTAATAATTTTTCATCATTTTGGTGCTTAAATTACTCAATTAATTTAATATTTATTTTTATAAATATGCTTTAATTTTATATTTTTTTAAAATTATCTATTTTTGTAAGAAAATCTAATTTATTTATGACATTAGATTTTTTAGAAGATGTTAGCACCATAAATTATCAAAAAATATCTTCAATAAATATAAAAATATATGACTTATCAGTGTGAGTCAAGATGGGATTGACCCCACCAAATTATTAAGAGTTAATTTATCAATGTATTTCAATTTAGCAAAACCTAAGCTCAAATAATCCATAATATGGATTTGAAAAAAGATTAAATATAATGTGGATAACTTATCTAGGATTGATACTTAAATTCTAGATCATCCTTGAGTATTAAGGTCAAAGGGATAAATTATACGATAATCATATGCCAGTAGGTTCTTGAATATTGCTTCGCCTTCATTCGACCTATCCGGACGTCGGGTCACTATTGTTAGATGGTTACATCGATTGATTTAAAAAATTATTCTTATGCTACAGGCTTAGGTTCTAACCTATGGGATCATACTTAAAAAAAGTTTCTGACCGATCATGTGGCTGATCAATGATTGAAAATCGTTCAAAGGCTTAATCGTCAATTCGATTGATGGTTAACCTTATGCAAAAGTTATAATAAATTAATTCATCAAGTATTAATAAATTAATAAAAAATTAATTAATAATTAGATTGCTGATTAGCTCAATTTGATTGAGCAAAGAGAATTAAATAAAATCTAATTAAATTAGATTCAATTAGGTTTGATCCAATTAGGTTATGAGATGACCTAATCGCTAAGGGAGAATTATCTCTGATTTGATCAGAACTTTGATTCAATAAATTTTTAATTTATTTGATTAAAAATTTATAAACTTAATTAGATTAAGTTTCATATATTTTATTTGGGCTAAATCAGATATGATTTGGTTTGGATTCAAATAAGGAAACAAGAGTCCATATAGGATTGGACTCTCCTTCTCCCTATGCACCTCCAATTTTGATGCCATTCTTCATCAGCCAAAAGAGTTTTTGTGTGAACTTTTTTGCACACTAAGAAGCCCTCTCATCCTCCTTTCTCACATCCAAGTATGGGTAATATCTGATTTTTATGGAAGGTTCAAATATGATTTGAAATTGGTAACCATATATAAATAATGTTTGATATTATCTTTAAGTCCACACGTCACATCCTTTATCCTCCGGATTTTGTGTGACAAATAAAGAGATATGGGGCATGAGAAATCAGAAAGAAATTAGTTTTACCATGAAAAATATATGGGGGCATCCCATGTTTCCTTTTGGGTGTGAATTGATGAGAAGGACGACACATCTTGATAAGAGTCCAAGATCCTTTGGACTCTTTACCCCACCTCTTATATGCCAAAATAAAAGGCCTTTATTTTTTTCTTTGTGTGTGTAATAGAGAAGAGAAATAGCTCTTCACAGTGAAGGTCTTGGGGTGTGAGTTTATGGCATGAAAAAGGGAGAGAAGAGCTCTCTTCTCTTGGGTGAGCGTAAGATAAAAAACCTAGGGTTTAGTCCTTAGGATTTGGGAAGAGAAAAAAATATGAAAAAAAATTATTTCTTCTCTTTTTTTCTTTTATATACTCATCTCTTTCAGATGATCATCTTCAACCTCTGAAAAGATTTCAAAGATTTGAAGAAAAGATCCAGATCAGTCAAGAAGAAGGTCTTTGTGTGAGCTAGCACTCCCAAGAAGACCGATCACATCGAGGCTTCGAGTGGATTTTTTGCAAAGGCCAGACGCATATGTAGCTGCAAGCAACCAGTAAGGATATCCTTCACCATATCTCTCAGTAGTGGTGATCGTCAATCTATGCTCAAGTATCAAATTCTGAACTCAGATTAGAAGTAGATGTGATCTACTGCTCACATGCATGCATGCTGATTTTATCTTCAGTATTTTTTTGATTTTATATGCAATATATCATATCATAGATCTTAGAGTAGGTTGATTTAATGATTACATCATATGCATATTAGATTAATTAGATTAATCTTATTATCTTTCACTATAATTTATTCAAAAAAATTTTAAAATACATGTATAAAATCGCCTGCATTCTCCAACAGTGGTATCAGAGTCCAAATTCATTATGATATAATTTATGTGCATATTAAATCTAAAATTTAATTTTATTTAAATTTAATATGTGATATTTAGATCTAAATTTAATTAATGATGGATCATACAAACTGATATAAGGTTATCCTACTGTAAAGTTTACCCCTTACAGTGAAAAAGTTGTCTTAGTTTGCACTGATCCTTAATAAAATCTGATTTTATGTCATACATGTGATGTTTATAATCTGATTTAGACATGATCTAAATTATAATCAGATCTTATATAATTTAGATTACATCTAAATTTATGCATATATGATATGTGATTAGATTAGATGATTCGATTAGTAAATACTTGGATTGGATTGATCACCAGACCGTCCGATCATAGGAGCAAGAAGGATTTAAAGATCCTCTCTTTCCATTCAATGGGGTGCTCTTATGGCATGTAGGGGTGCCATGTGATTAGATCTCATGAAGAAGAATGCAAAAGAAGAACTTATTTTTTTGCAAAATCCTAGATTTTAAAATCCTAAGTTTGTTGTATGTGATATAAAGTTGTATAAAATGTAAGACATCTAATCTATGTAATTAAAATTATTTTAATCATAAAAAAATAAAATCTCAAATTATAAAAATTTTAGATATGATCTAAAAGGTATTTATGATTGATTTTATTTTAGTGTTATGCAAGATTTTTTTAGATCTGAAACTCTTTGAGAGGTACTCGCACAATCACCGAGCTGACTCAGTTTTGAACTGAGTTGACCCCGTCCCCTTACGTAGCTGGCTTAATGTTGATTGAGTTGACCTAATTTTAGAATAGAAAGTCTTTGTATTATATTTATTATAAATTATTTACCAAAGAAAAAAGTTGAAATTATTTCAAATCTAAACCAAAATCTATGTTAATGCTGAAACTTAATTGAGAATTAAGTGTAGAATTGATTAGATCTAAAATTATGATTTAAGATCTAATGATATTGCATAAAATATGGGGGCATAGGTTAACTCAAATCAAGTCCTTTTAATTGGGTTAGATCTAAAGTTAGAATCAAAGAATTAATTGATCATGTAGAGAAATTGATTAAGTCTAATCAAATATTGAATTAGATTAATCAGAATTTCTCTAATACAATAGTTGTAGATGGTCAAGTCTATGTCTTTGATTAGACCAAATGGACTTTGATTGTGACTCAATGGTTGAATCCGAATCATTAGGTTGGTCAAATCGAAACTAATTAATTAATTGATGTCTAAGATAAGTTTGGCATTTCGACGGATAGTTTTTAATTGGAAGCAGCTTATTTGGCCATTTGATTGTGTCTAAGGTAAGCTTAACAGATCCTTCCACCGATCTCACTTATCTGGCCAATTTGATGGATTATATCTTGATTAGATCACTAAGTGATTTGAGTTGACCCATGTCATTAAGGTTGATCAGTGTGACTGATCTAGGTACCATTTCAACCAGTATGACCCTAATCCAATTCAATGACTTAATGAAGTCAATGGAAGGATTATGGTTTACTAGTTGATCTCTTCTCATCTCTTCTCTAAACTAATGTTTAAATTTTTTAAATTATTAGATCCATAAAATGAGCTAGTTATTGGGATAACTAAATCATAGCCTCCCATTAAGGTGAATGATAATGGATCCATTATTTTCGATTGACATTGCAGGCACCATCCGTCTGATGTTCTCTCAGAATGATGTACTTATCATTTATCAT
This sequence comes from Elaeis guineensis, assembly GCF_000442705.2. NCBI lineage: Eukaryota > Viridiplantae > Streptophyta > Magnoliopsida > Arecales > Arecaceae > Elaeis > Elaeis guineensis. The sequence goes on from NC_025999.2 coordinate 43,953,708, forward strand.
ATGATGATTTTATTGTACTATCTGATGATGGTTGGATTGATCGAGCTATCCTCGGACCTGATTATTCATTAGTTAGAAATACTGAGTAGGTTCATGTTAATGGTTTGACCTAATCGAAACTTTCTGTGGAGGTCCATCGCCTACTGAAATAAAATCAGAGATAAAATTAATTATTAAAAATTATTTAAAAAAATAATTAGTTGAGAACCTATCCAAAGGTGCATATAGATTGATCGAGCTATTCTCAGGCTTGTATGCAGTCTGTGTGGATTTTAGTACCCGCTAAGAAATTAAGATAATTCTTCAAATTGGAGGTAGAGGCTACTAATTCATATAAAATAGTGAAAGAATCTTTAGACTAAAATTCAAGTCTTTAGGCTTAATCAATTCATAAACATAGAGGTCTTGTGTTTTTTCTTTAGTTATGGCTAGATGTTCATTGCTCCATTCACTATTTGACAGTGACTTATTTATATGACCTAACTTCAATAGATGGTATCGAAAGTTGCAAATAGTTCTAGAGCACGAATGGATCCTACATATAATTATAGATCCAGCACATGAAGTTCTCACGTTCAAAACATATGATGTGATCAAAGGCACTTATCAGAAGTAGCCAAATGATCATATCATCATGTGTAGTTTTTTGAGAGCAGTAAAGAACACAAATTTAGTTGTAAATTCGATGATGCTCAGTGGAAAGAAATTCTTCAAATGTTGAAGGAGTTCTTTTGCACCTCTGAAGTTATGTCTTCGATGGACAATAATCTTTGAGAAATAAAAGAAAAAGAAGGTGCAAAAGAGTCATGCTTGGGCTAATGAGCCTAAACTGACAAAAGAGTCTAAGGTTAACCTAGTTTGATGGAGTCCCTTGATCCGAACAAGCTAAGAAAGAGAAATCAGCAAAGGATTGCTGGATAAGGTACTTTTATGATAACATCTTGTGATTTTTCTATCTATGACACTACTATCTCAGTATTGGATATCAAAAGTTCATACAAATTATTACAACGACTTTAGATTAGTAAAAAGATTGAAAATAGCAAGAGGTTCCTGAACATTAGAGATGGAAGTTATGTTCTAATCTTAGTTTTAGGAATCGTCGAGCTTATTTTCCATTCTACTAATATCGTTTTAGTGATTGTCACTATTGTCTAATGATTTTTGTGATATCATTATGAATAATATCACAATCATATGGACAACTAAGAAATAATATTTACGAATAATCACAGTCTATTAGTATATGGTACACAACAATCAAACTTCTAAAGTAGATTATGTCCTAAAAGCCTATCTTTGACAGTTTAGGCTCGATCATTAAGCAAGAATAGGAATAATAGGATAATTTTCGAAGTCAATAATTACAAATCATTGTCAACTTGTTAATCTTATCTCCTTAGTAAGATGATCAAGTCATCTTTTGCTAGAAAAGATGAATGAGCCAATGATGTTCTGAGTCTGATACATACTGATGTATTGGATTTACGAACATATTTATCATAAATTTAGATTATTTGAAATATTCAAATGATTCCATAATAAGGTAGAAAAATATACTAAAAAATACATTAAAATTATTCGATCATACCAAGGAGGAGAATACATTTTTGATGAGTTTTTGACATATCTAGAAGAGAATAAGATTCTCTCTTATTGGAATCGACTTTGTTAGACATAGTTCGATCCATGATGAAATTTACAAATCTACCAGTCTCCTCTTAAGGTTATGCTCTTGAGACTACTTGTCATATTCTAAACTGGATTCCAAACTAATCAGTTGCAAGGACTCTATATGAGATATGGACTAGGTGTAAGTCGATATTCTCTTACCTTAAGGTTTGAGAGTGTTTGGTTTATATCAAGCAATTATAGATTAATTAGCTTGGATCCTGATCTTATATGTATTATTTTAAAGGATAACCCCAAAAAATCTAAGGGATATAACTTCTACCATGCTAAAAAATAAGAGTTATTGGGCATTCTTTTCAGAAAAAGAGTACTATGGTGAAGGTACTGATGCCTTTAACGTAGAACTTATGAAGTTCGACAGGTAGAAGAACCGACACAATCTAGTGAACCCATAGAACCAAATTTAATTAGATCATATCTGAAATCCGTTGTAGAGACACCATTAAGGAGATCTGGTAGAGTACCACATCCGTCAGATAGATACTTCAATTTTTGGATCGAGGACGTGATCCTGTTGAACTCGATAAGAACAACAAGGATCTGATCACCTACATGGATGTCATGCAGAGGTTCAACTTCGATTAATGGCTTGGAGCCATAGAGTTTGAAATAGAGTCCATGAAGATCAATGGTGTATGGACACTCATTGATCCACTCGAAGGGATAAATATTGGGAATAGTGTCCCAAAGCCAATCGTCAGCTTGTTGATGGTTGTGCTCATTTTTGTATTTATACATGACTTATGAATTAATAAAAATTATTTTGATATTTTTCATCACAAAATATTTCATCTTCTAATGAACTCCTATGTTGTGGTGAAGTCCTTAGGACTATTTAGACTCGACAAAGGAGGATTTGTCGTTTAGTCCTTAAATCTGTTCACGACCAAATGACACGTTGTTACCAAGGACGACAACATTTATCAAGCATAGGTCATTGTGTTCCATATAGGTTGGTTGTCTCTTAACCAATGAGTGTGGAGACACTGGTATGGCATACAGGTGAGATGTAAGGGTACATCTGCACTGAACGTGACCGACTCCGGAGCTATTTTTACTGTCAAGATTTACTCCGATAGAATATGGGTATAAATATCCCTTCGACCTGAGACCGCCACGGTGACTTGCAAACAACTCACTGCACTTAGGCACTGGACTACCTAAATTTCTAATTCAGTGACAGAAGGTTGCTGGGTGTAGTCAAGTACTTGACTTGTCGATGCGTGTGTCAAGATGGGATTGACCACTCCAGTTTAGGAGCTGTGTACAGTCGTGTTTCAATTTAGCAAAATCTTGGCCAGGGTAGTCCTTATGAGGAGTCACAGGACTGTTTGAGTTGAGCACGATTCGGATGATCTAATCAGGGTTGACAGTTTAACCCTGAGTCATCCTAAACACAGAGGTCAAAAGGATGAATTATACAGTAACCATATTCACATAGGTTCTGAGTGTTGCGATTGCGACTATTCAACCTATCTGATCATCGGGTACCATTGCTAGATGGTCACTTCGATTAGTACAGGAATTGGTTCCTATGCTACCGACTTAGGTTCGAACCTGCGGGGTCACACACATTAGAGGTTCCTATCTGATCTGATGGCTGATGAAGAGTCCTAATGCTTGTGGACTATGAGTCCTACATGTCTGGGACTCTATGATTGAGAATCAGGATTCTCTGATCATGAGTTCCACACATTATGGGTACCGGGATCAAGAGTCCCATTGGTTAGGACTTTTCGATCAGGGTTACATATCGATGAATTCTGATGCCCGATTGCCCATCGGATTTAGACTCAGTATTTATGAGAGGTTTAATTAGTGATTTGATCGCTAATTAACTCAATTTGATGGAGTAATTATTTATGGATCAAGTCCAATTGAATTGGATTCAGTTGGGTTTGACCCGATTAGGTTAAGAGTTGACCTAATCGTCGAGATGGTTTGGTCCCTGATTTGATCAGGGATTGGGCTTTGTCAATTCTTGATTTGATTAAGATTTTATTGAGCCTAATTAAGCCTAATTAAGTTAGATTTAAATTAGTCTAATTGGACCTAACTTATTTGGTTCAATTAGGTTGATTTAAATAATTAAACCACCTTGACCCAATCTTCATGCGCCACCTTACTTCCATTGCATCCATTTGAATTCATGAGAAGGAACTTCTCATGAATTTTTTTCTCACACCAAGCCCTCTCCATGCCCCACTTTAATGTGCCAAATGAATGGATAAGGATGATTGGTTGGCCATTCAAATTCAAAATAAAGTTTGAATTTGAATGGGCAATCAATCTTTGCACCTTATCCCTTTTTTTATGCCCCATTTATTACATGAGAAAAGATTTCTCATGAAATCACTCCATGCACAATTTAAGCCATGCCTCACGCCTTTAGTGGATAAGGGATGTGTTGGTGTCCATTTGAATTCAAAATTTGATATGAATTCAAATGTGCAATTACTCATCTTTATCCTTTCTTTTGGATAAGACGTTTGACGTTGTTATAAAAGGAGGAGAAGAGTGGGGCATGCAAGAAGAAGATTTTTGAAGAAAAATTTTGGGGTGTGAGAAGTCTTGTGCGTGAGAAAGAAGTCCATATCCTTTCAAGAGAAAAAGAAAGCAAAAAAAGAAAAGTGGGTGCAAAGTTTTCGGTGAGTTTCCTAGAGTTTTAGCTTGGGGTTTGGGAAGTGAGAAAGTGAGCTACGAGTGTCGTGAGCCCACAAAATCTCAGAGAGATCTTCAACATCCTCTCAAGCATGTCTATTGATGATTCGAAGCATCTGAAGAATCGACAGACATCGATCGAAGGAGTTCGATCAGCATTGACCGTCAAAAGGGTTCTACAACGAGCTAGCACTCGTGAGGAGTTGATCAGATCGGGAGCTTCATGTGGATGATCCGTAGAGGTCAGACACACTGTGTGGCTGTATCACGATGATCAGACTCTTACGACGGTGATCAAATTGCAGTGATCTACTACCCGCACAAAGGTATTGTGTTCTGAACACATTACAGTAAAGTGTTTACTGTTCGAATTTGAATTTCAAATTTAAATGCATGCATGCTATATATCATATTTAGATCCTAGTGTAGGATAAATTTATATTAATTAATTAGATTAATTAATATTTTTTCACTATAAAATCATAATTTTGAAAAAGTTTTAAAATTATCATTTTACCCCTGCACTGAATTTCCCCACAAATGATATCAGAGTGGGTTTTTAGATATGATATATATATTTGCATGCATAGATTAAGTTATAATCTAAAAGTTTAAATTTAAAATTTGAAATTCAAAATTTGAAATTTGAATTTTGAAAGTTGTTCGAAATTCAAAATTCAAAAATTTGAAATTCAAAATTTGAAATTTAAATTTTGAAATTTGAAATTCAAAATTCAAAAATTGAAATTTGGTTGAAATTTCAAATTTAAAATTCAAAATTTAAAATTCAAAATTTAAAATTTAAAATTTAAAATTCAAAAATTTGAAATTTGAAATTTGAAATTTGTTTGAAATTTAAAATTTAAAATTTAAAATTTGAAATTTAAAATTTAAATTTTAAAATTGGTATATTTAGATATACTTGATCCAAGTAGCAAGTAATCGAATTGGGTTGGTTGCCATGGCCGTCCGGTCATAGGAGAAAAGCAGGGTTTAAAGGCCCTCTCCTCCCATTCGATGGGGTCTCCTATGGCAGTAGGGGTGCCACTGCAATTATATCCCATACAGATGAAGCAGCGAAAAGAATTAAGATGTAAAGGTTCAATTGTGAAATTTATCATGAATGTGTTAGATTAGATCTAAAGAAATATTCATGATTTATTTTGATTGAGTTATTTTCTATTATGTAATTAGCAATAGGATTGCTATTTATGAAATGTGCTGATCTATTTGTGAAATGAGTCAACATATTTGGTGAAGAGAAAATAAAACCTTTCAAATTTAAAAATTATTTTCGAAATACCAAACCCCTCAGCCCAAATACTTAATTAAAAGAATTAAGTGTTGTCTAGTAGGTCTAGAATTGTGAATTAAAACCTAAAACAATTGCATAAACTTGTGGGTTAATGGGTTAGATGGATTAGGTCCATAATTGGGTTAGACCTAAGGTTAGCTTAAAGAAATGGACTAAATTAGAGTAATTGGTCAAATCTAATCAAAGGTTGAATTAGATTAGGTCAAGGATACTCTAGACTCAACTCCAATAGTTATAGTTGAATGGGTCCATGTCTTTAACTAGACCAAGATGGACTTAATTCATGGCTACGTGGTGGAACCCTATTTACTAAGTTGATCAAATTAAAACTAATGAACCGGTTGGTGTCTAAGGTAAGTTTGGTAGTTTGACCAGTGGTTTTTAAGCGGGAGCTACTCGCAGTGATTCGATCTCTGACGAGTTAATGGCTTATCCCCACCACTGATCTCACTTACCTGGCCAACCTGGTGAATTAGATTTTGATTAGATCACTTGGTGATTAGGGCTCACCCATGTCATTAGGTAAATCAGTTTGACTGATTTAGGTGCTCCTAATGCTAGCTTTAATTAAATTCTTTTTTTTTTTAATCTGACTTGGTGAAGTCAGTGGGAGGATTGAAATTGGCTGGATATTTTTTTCTCATCTATCTTTTAATAAAATCCTAAAAAATTATTAGGTCCCTAAAAATGATTAAGTTATATTGATAACTAAGTCATAGCCTCCCATTAAGTGAGTGATAATAAGTCCATTAGTTTAATAATCATTGGAGGCCCAAAGGCTTGGTGCTTATTGACTAATGAAATTATCATTCATAATATGATAATTTGGTTTGAGTCTTTCTGATGTTGGTCAGGTTGGCCGGCCAAAGTCGGGCCTGATCATTTATTGGTCCGATTCACCAAATCAAATCATGTTAATGGTTGGACCTAACCAGATCTTTTCAGTGGAGGCCAAAGCCTACTGATTAGGTTCTGGGGCAAAATCAATTACTAGAAGTTGTTTAGAGAAACAACTGGTTATGAACCTACCCATAGATGCACATGGGTTGACCAACCAAAGTTGGCTCGTGTGTAGTCTGTGTGGATTCTAGTACCCACTAAGGAATTAAAGTAATTCCTCGAATTGGAGGTTGAGGCTACCAGTTCATAAAAATACTGGGAGAAACTTTAGACTAAAGTCCAAGTCTTTAGTATTTATAATTTATGTACTAATAGAGGTCTGATTTTCCTTTATGCAGCTATGGCCACTACCCTGTCGCTCCGATCATTATTAGATAATGACAAGCTCATGGGACCCAATTTCAATAGCTGGTATCGAAAATTAAAAATCATCCTTGAGCATGAGCGGATCCTTTATGTAGTAACAGATCCGGCACCTGAGGAGCCAGCCCCGAACGTTAGAGGGAAGGTCCGAGACACTTATCAGAAGTGGCTCAACGACCACACCACCGTTTGGTGCATTATGTTGGCGGCAATGAATGATGAGTTCAGCCACAGGTTCGAGAACGCCCAGCCACAGGAGATGCTTCAAATGTTGAACGACTCCTTTGGCACGCCTGACGATGTTGAAAGGCACAAAACTAGTTGTGCCATTTTCAATGCTCGGATGATGGATGGAGCCTCAGTCACTGATCATGTACTGTACATGATCGAAATGATTGAGTGCCTAAGTAAACTGGGCTTTCCCCTACACGAGCAGCTCGGTAAGGATGCGATCCTTAATTCATTGCCCAAGTCCTTCCGACCCTTCCTTACTCATTTTCGGATGACAAAGCCTGCAGTGAACTACCACGGCTTGTTGGGGTTGCTGCAGAACTTTGAAAGGATCACCAGCTCCATAAAGAGTCGGTGAATGTTATGGGAGGGTCTTCTTCTGGTCGTCGACCCTTTAAGAAAGGAAAGAAGAAGAACAAGAAGAAGAAGAATAAAAAGGTGCAGCTGCATGCTGGGACGTCTGCGCAGGGTCAGACCAAGAAGCGCAAGCCCGACCAGAGCCAGCGGAGTGCTTCTTTTGCAAGAAGCAGGGGCACTGAAAGAGAAACTGTCCTCTACACATTGCCTCCCTGGACCCGAACAGGCCGAAGAAGAAGCAAGGTACTTATATGATAACACCTTGCAACTTTTCTATTTATGATACTACTGCCTGGGTATTGGATACCGGAAGCCCTTATCATATTTGCAATTCGATGCAGGGTCTGCAGGTCAGTAGGAGATTTGATGAAGGTGAGAGATTCTTGAACGTTGGAGATGGAAGCAAAGTTTCAGTTCTAGCATTAGAAATCATGAACCTTGTAATCAATTCTTGAAATGTAATTCTGAGTGAATGTCACTATTGTCCAAGCTTTTTATTAAATATTATTTCTGTAGGCCTTTTGGCCATGAATGGTTATCAATTTTTAATAAAAAAAATGTTTGCAATATCATTTTGAATGGTGTTACAATGTTTGTTGGACAACTTAATAATGGAATTTACTTTCTATCATAACTTGTTAATGTGGTTCAAATCTTCGGTAAATGCTCTAGATAATGTGTCAGAAGTCTACCTTTGGCACTGTAGGCTAGGTCATATCAATAAGAATAGGATAAACATGTTGGCTCAAGAAGGAATTCTTGAAGTAGGTGATTGTGAATCACTTCCAACCTGTGAGTCATGTTTTCTTAGTAAAATGAGCAAATCACCTTTTACTGGAAAAGGTGAGCGCGCCAGTGAACTCTTGGGTCTGGTACATTCTGATGTATGTGGACCCATGAGCTCAAGTGCAAGAGGTGGATATTTCTACTTCATAACCTTCACAGATGACCTATCGAGGTATGGGTATGTCTATTTAATGAAGCATAAATTGGAGTCGTTTGAAATGTTCAAACTATTCTGAAATGAGGTTGAAAAATAAACTGAAAAGTGTATTAAAACTCTTCGATCTGATCGAGGAGGTGAATACCTTTCCAATGATTTTCTGACATATCTTGGGGAGAATGGAATTCTCTCTCAATGGACTCCTCCTGGAACACCACAACATAATGGTGTATCTGAAAGGAGGAATCAGACCTTGTTAGACATGGTTCGATCCATGATGGGGTTTGCTGGTCTGCCGATCTCCCTCTGGGGATATGCACTCGAATTGGCTTGTTACCTTCTAAATAGAGTTTCGAGTAAGTCTGTAACCAAAATGCCATATGAGATATAGATAGGACGTAAGCCAGTACTCTCGCACCTTAGGGTTTGGGGGTGTCCGGCTTATGTTAAACATTTAATTACGGACAAGCTTGGACCTAGGTTTGACAAGTGTAATTTTATAGGGTACCCAAAGAGACCAAAGGATATTACTTCTACCTAGCTGATGAGCAAAAAGTATTTGTCAGCCTTAAGGCAATCTTTTTGGAAAAGAAGTTCCTTGGTGAAGGGACTATTGCCTCTAAGGTCGAACTTGACAAAGTTCGACTGGTGGAAAATCTGACGCAAATTACTGAGCCTGAACCGTATTTGATTAGATCAGATCCGGAGCCCATTATTCAAGCACCCTTAAGGCGATCTAGTAGAGTACCACGTCAACCGGATAGATACTATGGTTTCTTGGTTCGGGACGACGATCCTATCGAACTTGATGAAAATGATGAGGATCCGATCACCTACATGGATGCAATGCAGAGACCCGACTCTGAGAAATGGCTAGAGGCCATGAAATCTGAAATGGAGTCCATGAAGGTCAACGATGTGTGGACATTGGTTGACCCACCCAAAAGAGTAAAACCCATAGGGTGTAAATGGGTCTTCAAGAGGAAGAGAGGCGCAGATGGAAAGATGGAAATCTATAAAGCCCGTCTGGTTGCCAAGAGATATCGTCAATGTTATGGTATAGACTATGACGAGATATTTTCTCCTGTGGCAATGCTCAAATCCATTCAGATTATGCTTGCGATAGCTGCCCATCTGGACTATGAAATCTAGCAGAAGGATGTGAAGACAGCTTTCCTAAACTGAGAGCTGGATGAAGAGGTGTATATGATACAACCTGAAGGATTCACATTCACAGATGAGTCTAAGGTATGCAAGCTACAGAGATCCATTTATGGACTTAAGCAAGCATTACGGAGTTGGAACATACGTTTTGATAAGACGATCAAGACGTATGGCTTCATTAAGAATGGAGAAGAGCCCTGCATTTATAAGTGGGCTAATGGTCCAGTAGTAGTATTTCTTGTATTGTATGTGGATGACATTCTCTTAATCGGGAATGATGTCCCTGCATTACAAGGAATAAAGATTTGACTGTCGTCACAGTTCTCCATGAAGGATCTGGGAGAAGCTTCCTACATCCTAGGGATGAGGATCTATAGGGATAGATCTAAAAGGTTGCTTGGTTTATCTCAGTCCACGTACATTGATACTATGCTAAAGAGGTTCAGCATAGAGAATTCCAAAAAAGGCTATCTTCCGATAGGCCATGAAATTTCTCTCTCGAAGAGAGATTGTCCGACAATACCTCAAGAGAGAGAGCGTATGGGTAGGATTCTATATGCTTCGGCAGTGGGATCTATCATGTACGCCATGACATGTACATGACCAGATGTGGCATACTCACTAGGGGTAGTGAGTAGATACCAATCTGATCCAGGAGAGAATCACTGGAAGGTTGTTTAAACCATCCTGAAGTATTTAAGAAATACTAAGGACTAGTGGCTTGTTTATGGTGAATCAGACTTGAGACTTATAGGGTTTACAGACTCTAGTTTCTAGTCTGATCACGATGATAGCAAAAGTGTGTCGGGATTTATTTTTACTCTTAATGGTGGGGCTATCTACTGGAAAAGTTCCAAGCAGCACACAGTGGCTGATTCAGTTTGTGAGGTAGAGTATGTCGCCGCATCAGATGCTGCCAAAGAAGCGGTGTGGCTGAAAAAATTCATCATCGAGCTCGGAGTAGCACCCTCCCTTGTTGGTCTAGTTCTGCTCTACTGTGACAGCTCTGGAGCCATTGCTCAGGTGAAGGAACCAAAGGCACACCAGTGGACGAAGCAAATTCTGCGCTGCTACCATCTCATCCGAGAAATTATGGATCGAGGTGACGTCGATCTTCAGAAGATCGATGGGAAGGAGAACCTGGCTGACCTATTCACTAAAGCCATTGCGATGAAGGAGTTCGACAACTACAAGTCGAAGATGGGTATTAGATACTGCATCGATTGGCTTTAGGCCAAGTGGGAGATTGTTGGAAATAGTGTCCTAAAGCCAATCGTCAGTCTGTTGATGGTTGTACTCATTTTTATATTTGTACATGAATTATGAATTAATAAAAATTATTTTGGCATTTTTCATCACAAAATATTTCATCTTCTAATGAACTCCTATGTTGTGGTGAAGTCTTTAAGACTATTTAGACTCGACAAAGGAGGATTTATCGTTTAGTCCTTAAATCTGTTCGTGACCAAATGATACATTGTTACCAAAGACGACAATGTTTATCAAGCATAGGTCGTTGTGTGCCATATAGGTTGGTTGTCCTCTTAACCAATGAGTGTGGAGACACTGGTATGGCATACAGGTGAGATGTAAGGGTACATCTGCACTGAACGTGATCGACTCCGGAGCTATTTCTGCTGTCAAGATTTGCTCCGATGAAATATGGGTATAAATGTCCCTCCGACCTGAGACCGCCACGGTGACTTGCAAGCAACTCACTGCACTTAGGCACTGGACTACCTGAATTTCTAATTCAGTGACGGAAGGTTACTGGGTGTAGACAAGTACTTGACTTGTCGGTGCGTGTGTCAAGATGGGATTGATCACTCCAGTTTAGAAGCTGTGTATAGTCATGTTTTAATTTAGCAAAACCTTGGCCAGGGTAGTCCTTGTGAGGAGTCACAGGACTGTTTGTGTTGAGCACGATTCGGATGATCTAATCAGGGTTGACAGTTTAATCTTAAGTCATCCTAAACACAGAGGTCAAAAGGATGAATTATAGGGTAACCATATTTACGTAGGTTCTGAGTGTTGCAGTTGTGACTATTCAACCTATCCGATCATCGGGTACCATTGCTAGATGGTCACTTCGATTAGTACAGGAATTGGTTCCTATGCTACCGGCTTAGGTTCGAACCTGCGGAGTCACACACATTAGAGGTTCCTATCTGATCTGATGGCTGATGAAGAGTCCTAATGCTTGTGGACTATGAGTCCTACGTGTCTGAGACTTTGTGATCGAGAATTAGAATTCTCTGATCACGAGTTCCACACATTATGGGTACCGGGCTCAAGAGTCCCACTGGTTGGGACTTTTCGATCAGGGTTACATATCGATGAATTCTGATGCCCGATTGCCCATCGAATTTGGACTCAGTATTTATGAGAAATTTAATTAGTGATTTGAACACTAATTAACTCAATTTGATTAAGTAATTATTTTTAGATCAAGTCCAATTGAATTGATTCAGTTGGGTTGGACCCGATTAGGTTAAGAGTTGATCTAATCGTCGAGATGGTTTGGTCCCTGATTTGATCAGGGGTTGGGCTTAGTCAATTTCTAATTTGATTAAGATTTTATTGAGCCTAATTAAGTCTAATTAAGTTGGATTTAAATTAGTCTAATTGGACCTAACTTATTTGGTTCAATTAGGTTGATTTAAATAATTAAACCACCTTGACCCAATCTCCATGCGCCACCTCACTTCCATTGCACCCATTTGAATTCATGAGAAGAAACTTCTCATGAATTTTTTTCTCACGCCAAGCCCTCTCCACCCCCACTTTAATGTGCCAAATGAATGGATAAGGATGATTGGTTGGCCATTCAAAATTAAAATAAAGTTTGAATTTGAATGGGCAATCAATCTTTGCACCTTATCCCTTTTTTTATGCCTCATTTATTACATGAGAAAAGGTTTCTCATGAAATCACTCCATGCACAATTTAAGCCACGCCTCACGCCTTTAGTGGATAAGGGATGAGTTGGTATCCATTTGAATTCAAAATTTGATTTGAATTCAAATGTGCAATTACTCATCTTTATCCTTTCTTTTGGATAAGACGTTTGACGTTGTTATAAAAGGAGGAGAAGAGTGGGGCATGCAAGAAAAAAATTTTTGGAGAAAAATTTTAGGATGTGAGAAGTTTTGTGCATGAGAAGAAAGTTCATATCCTTTCAAGAGAAAAAGAAAGAAAGAAAGAAAAGTGGGTGCAAAGTTTTCGGTGAGTTTCCTAGAGTTTTAGCCTGGGGTTCGGGAAGTGAAAACGTGAGCTACGAGTGTCGTGAGCTCACAAAATCTTTGAGAGATCTTCAACATCCTCTCAAGCATGTCTGTTGATAATCTGAAGTATCCAAAGAATCGACAGACATCGATCGAAGGAGTTCGATCAGCATCGACCGTCAAAAGGGCTCTACAACGAGTTAGCACTCGTGAGGAGTCGATCAGATCGGGAGCTTCGTGTGGACGATCTGCAGAGGCCAGACACGTTGTGTGACTGCATCGTGATGATCAGACTTTCCTGACGATGATCAGATTGCGGTGATCTACTACCTGCACAAAGGTATTGTGTTCTGAACACATTACAGTAAAGTATTTACTGTTCGAATTTGAATTTCAAATTTAAATGCATGCATGCTATATATCATATTTAGATCCTAGTGTAGGATAAATTTATATTAATTAATTAGATTAATTAATATTTTTTTACTATAAAATCATAATTTTAAAAAAGTTTTAAAATTATCATTTTATCCCTGCACTGAATTTCTCCACAATAAAACTCATAGGGTGTAAGTGAATCTTCAATAGGATCGGAAAGCACAGACGAGAAGGTGGAGACCTACAAAGCTCGTCTGGTTGCCTAAGGATATCGTTAACATTACGATATTGACCATATTGAGATATTTTCTCCTAAGGCAATGCTAAGTATTTCGGAGTTGGAACGTGTATTTTGATAAATGATCAAAATACATGGCTTCATTGAGAATAAGGAAGAACTCTATAAATACAAATGGGTTAATAGTTTTGTAAGTATATTTTTTGTTTTGTATATGAATGAAATTTTCTTAATTAAAAATAATATTTTTTATATTATAAGAAATAAAAATTTCACTATTATCATTATTCTCCATAAAGGACTTGGGAAAAGGCACCTTTCATCCTAGAGATGAAGATCTATAGAGATAGATCTAAGAGACTGCTTGGATTTTTTCAGTCCAACGTATATAAAGTATTTTTGAGTAGAAATTATTCTATCATGTACATCATGTATGAAATCAGATATGGTATACTCACTAGAATAATGGGTGGATATCTGTAAGATCCGAATGAGAATCACTAGAAGGTCATCCTTAAGTATTTAAGAAATACTAAGGATCGGTGGTTCGGTTATGAAAATTCTGACTTAAAACTCATAGAGTATGACTTCAATTTTTAGTTAGATATAATAATAGCAAGAATATGTCAGAATATATTCTTACCCTAAATAATGGAGCAATCTGCTGAAAAGGTTCAAAGTAGAGCAATATAGCCAAATTCAAATTGCGAGGCAGAAAGTATTGTAGCATTCGATGCTTGCAAAGAAGCTATGTGATTATACAGATTCACTGATAAGCTAGGAGTGGCACCCTCTGATGATGATCCTGCTTTATTGTACAACACCAGAGCCATAGCTTATGCCAAGGAGCCGAAGTCCCATTAGCTTATCAGGTATTTTGTATCGCTATCACCTTATTCGATAAATCTGTTAAGGTGACATCAAACTTTAGAAGATCGATGAAAAAGAGAATGTGACCAACCTATTTACTAAAGTCTTGGTATCTAGGAGTTCTGAGATGATAAATCAAAAATGGGTATATGATACTATATTGATTCGCTTTAGTCCAAGTGGGAGTTGTTGGAAAATATGTCCTAAAGCCAATCATTTGATGATTGTGCTAATTATAATTGTATATGAATTGATAAATAATAAAAGTTATTTGACCTTATTCATCACAAGATTACATATTCTAATAAACTCCAATATTGTGATGAAGTCTTAGGATTACTTTGATTGATAAAGAAAGATTTATCGCGTAATCTTTAAATTAATTCGTGACCAAACGATACGCTATTACTAGGATGATAGCAATATCAAGTATATATCATTGTGTGCCATATACATTGGTTATCTTTGTAACTAGATGGTGTGGAGACACTGGTATGGCATGCAGGTGAGATGTAGGAGTACATCATTACTAAACGTGACCAACTGTGGAGCACTCTGCTGTCAAAGGTAGCTCGCGAAGGGTATGGGTATAAGTATCCCTCCGACCTGAGATCATCATGGTGACTTGCAAGCAACTCACTGTACTTTGATGTCAGACTAACTGAGTTTTTAATTCAGTGACGAAAGATTTCTGGGTGCAGTCAAGTACTTGTCAAGTCAGTGTGTGAGTCAAGATGAGATTGATCCCGCTGAATTAGTAGGAGTTAATGTATCAATATATTTCAATTTAGCAAAATCTGAGCTCGGATAATCCATGAGATGGATTTAAAAAAAGATTAAAATATAATATGGATGACTTATCTAAGATTGACAGTTAAATCTTAGATCGTCTTTGAGCATTAGGATCAAAGAGATGAATTATACGGTAACCATACATCAGTAGATTTTTGAATGTTGTTTTGTCTTCATTCGACCTATTCGGACGTTGGGTCACCATTGCTAGATGGTTACATCGATTGATTCAAAAAGTTATTTCTATGCTATGAACTTAGATTTGACCCTATGAGATCACACTCAAAAGAAATTTCTGACTGATCATGTGGCTGATCAATAATTGAGAATCATTCAAGGGCTTAATCATCAATTCGATTGATGGTTAACCTTATACAAAAATTTTAATAAATTAATTTATCAAATATTAGTAAATTAATAAAAAATTAATTAGTAATTAAATTATTAATTAGTTCAATTTGATTGAGTAAAGAAGATTAAATAAAGTCTAATTGAATTAGATTCAATTAGATTTGATCCAATTAGGTTATGAGATGACTTAATTGCTAAAAGAGAATTCTCTCTGATTTGATCAGGATTTTGGTTCAATCAATTTTTAATTTGATTGAGATTTGATTAAAAATTTATAAATCTAATTAAATTAAATTTTATATATTTTATTTAGATTAAATCAGATGTAATTTGGTTTGGATTCAAATAAAGAAACAAGAGTCCATATAGGATTGGACTCTCCTTCTCCCCATGCACCTCCAATTTTGACATGATTCTTCATCATGCCAAAAGAGTTTTTGTGTGAACTTTTCTCCATGCTAAGAAGCCCTCTCACCCTCCTTTCTCACATCCAAGTATGGGTAATATCTGATTTTTGTGGAAGGTTCAAATATGATTTGAAATTGGTAACCATATATAGATCATGTTTGACATTATCTATAAGTCCACACGTCACACCCTTTCTCCTCTTGATTTTGTGTGACAAATAAAAAGATATAGGGCATGAGAAATTAGAAAGAAATCAGTTTTACCATGGAAAATATGTGGGAGCATCCCATGTCTCCTTTTGGATGTGAATTGATGAGATGGGCGACACATCTTGATAAGAGTCCAAGATCCTTTGGACTCTTCACCCCACCTCTTACATGCCAAAATAAAAGGTCTTTATTTTTTGCTTTATATGTGTAATAGAGAAGAGAAATAGCTCTTCATGATGAAGGTCTTGGGGAATGAGTTTATGGTGTGGAAAAGGGAGAGAAGAGTTCTCTTCTCTTGGGTGAGCGCAAGATCAAAAACCTAGGGTTTAGTCCTTAGAGTTTGGGAAGAGAGAAAAATATGAGAGAAAATTATTTCTTCTCTTTTTTCCTTTCACATCCTTATCTCTTATAGATGATCATCTTCAACCTCTGAAAAGATTTTAAAGATTTGAAGAAAGGATCCAGATCAGCCAAGAAGAAAGTCTTCGCACGAGCTAGCACTCCCGAGAAGACCGATCAGATTGGAGCTTTGAGTGGATTTTTTATAAAGACCAGACGCATGTGTAGCTGTAAGAAACTAGCAAAAATCTTCTTCATCATGTCTCTCAATAACAATGATCATTGACCTACATTCAGATATCGAGTTCTGTACTCAGATTAGAAGTAGATGTGATCTACTGCTCACATGCATACATGCTGATTTTATCTTTAGTATTTTTCAGATTTTATATGTAACATATCATGTCACAGATCCTAGAGTAGAATGATTTAATGATTAGATTATATATATATTAGATTAATTTGATTAATCTAATTATCTTTTACTATAATTTATTTAAAAAAGTTTCGAAATACATGCACGAAATCACCTACATTCTCTAACAGCTTCAATGCGCGCGCGAGAGACCTTCATTTTCTAATTTTTTCTCCATCCCAAATAATCCAAAAAAAATCTATCTCATATTTTGAGATGTGTACCAGAGGATGGAGGGTAATATGGGCTACCACATGCATCTTAATTCCATGCCAAAAGGACTCCTCCTTCTGCTCATGCCAACAAGTGCACGCAAAACCTGTTTTGCACCAAGAGTCATTCACAATTTGGACTCTTCAAATATGGCATTAATTTGAGATGTGGCACCCCATTTTAGACTGCTTTCAGGTGGCATGACCTGATCCAAATGCCTACTAAATTGGACTAGCTAATTAGCAAGGGATGCGACCAAATTGATCTCCAAAGGAGCAAGGGTTTCCACACATGCTAGCATGCTTACTGGAACCCTGATTGAATCCAAAATTTCAATCAATGTTATCAAAAGAGTCTTTGGCCAATTTATATATATATATATATATGACCCATTGGATTCCACATCTTGCTAGCAATAGGTCTGGATATAAGTTGACTAAATTTGATTAGATTTCAATCTAATCGATTGAGGTCCAATCGAGCTAACCCGAGTTCAACAATTAGAATCCTTTCTAATTGGTGATCAAATTAAACTCTTTAATTTGATCAAACCTACAAACCAAGATTGACATCTAGCAATGTATCATGACTACCCAGAAGATATAAAATTTGATAGAAATATCAAATATACCCTTCAGTGGTAAGTTATCGTGTAATTCAATCCTTCGATCATCTCTGCACCCTGAATATGTTCATTAGTATGGAACCATATCAAACTCAAATATATATTCATATCGATTCTCGATTAACCAATGATGACTTTGATAATGAAGTATTAAAAACTCTTTCTAATCTCCTTTCTACTTTTGGCCAAAAGATTTTTTTCGAGTCATCTAGGAATGAGAATACATGGGATGCAATCTCCTCTTACTAGAAGTGATCGATTCCATATTGACTTACTCACAACCTTCATATACACTCTACCATATCCAGAACATCCCGTACATATCTTAATGCCATGCTCGGGTATGAACCAAAATATGGGTTCATGTGCATAAGATTCCATGATGATCTCAGGTCTAAGGATCACTTGCACAACTCTCACTTAGAGAATCATCTTTGATAAGCAAGTAAAGCTTCCATAAGATGTTCTCTTTCATCGAGTCAATTTAGTAGATTTATTTTTAAATTTGCACCCACATCCTTGTATTAGTATCCCATATACAAGTGGCTAGTGAGATCTGCCACCCTCTCCATCGAGCATACATAAGATGTGCCAGTCTATCCGAAACATTGATCTTCGATTCAATGCTCCTACGATCAAAAATATTTAAGATTAGAGTTTTAAAATTTTAGATCTCACTAGCATGACCCATTCATGTCTTCTAAAATCATTGTTCTAATCTTTGGGGTTCATCACAATCTTAGACATAATAAGATGCAGTTAAAATGATGAATCAATATCTCAAATAATAAATATCATTATATGAGTTGAAAAATTACAAAGAAAAATTTCATTGCAACATACTTGCGATTGGCTTATAGGATACTCTTCTTTCAATCTCCCACTTGCACTAAAGCCAATAACCTTTGTATCCTATACAATCAAAATGGTGATCATATAGCTGTTGTAGTATGGTCTTAGTGAATGGATCTGCTATATTGTTCTTTATGTCAACTCGTTCAAAGATAACATCTTATCTCTCTATAATTTTTCGAACGAGGTGGAAGTGTCTAAGGATGTGCTTGGATTTATGATGAGATCTAGGTTCCTTAGCTTGAATAACGGTCTCAGTGTTATCACAATAGAGTGACACTGGTTTTTCAATCTCAGGAATGATTCTTAATTCTATGATAAATTTTTTCATCCAGATAGCTTCCTTAATGGCTTCACTAGCAGTGATGTACTTTGCCTTAGTGGTTGAGTCAGCTACAATCTGCTCTTTGAAACTCTTCCAACTCACTGCCCCATCATTTATGGTAAACACGTATCCTAATATTGACTTGCTATCATCTAGATCAGATTGAAAATTAGAATCTGTATATCTCTCTAGTTTCAACTCTGATCTTCCTCCATATATGAGAAAAAAAAATATCTTTAGTCCTTCATAGGTACTTCAGAATATTTTTCACAGTTTTTCAATGATCTTCTCCTGGATTAGTCTGAAATCTACTAACTACGCCTAAAGCATAAGCTACATCAAGCCTGGTACATAGCATGGCATATATAATTGATCCCACAGCCAAAGCATAAGGGATTTCATTCATCCTCTTCCTCTCTTCTGGTATCTTAGGATATATTTTCTTAGAGAGACGTATACCATGACTTGTAGGTAGGAACCTCTCTTACTTGCCTCTATATTAAATCTCTTTAATATGAGATCTATGTACTGTGACTAGAATAAGCCTAACATCCTTTTAGATATATCTCTATAAATCTTCATACCAAGTATATAGGATGCTTCACCCAAGTCTTTCATTGAAAACTTATTCGATAGCCAAGTCTTGACCGATTGCATCATTGAGATATCATTCTCAATGAGTAGTATATCATCGACATACAAAATCAAGAAGATAATAGTACTCCCACTTATCTTCTTATACACATGATTCATCCTTTTTTTTGATAAAGCCAAACTCTATGACTGTCATATCAAATTGGATGTTCCAGCTCCTCAAAGCCTGCTTCAATCCATAGATGAATTACTTTAGTTTGCATACTTGATTTGCCCTCCCACTTGAGACAAATCCCTTTGACTGAGTTATATAGACCTCTTCCTCAAGATTACCACTAAGAAAAGTGATCTTGACATCCATCTGTCAGATCTCATAATCATAGTATGCCGCTATAGCAAATAAAATGCAAATAAACTTGAGCATAGCCACTGGTGAGAAGATTTCATCATAGTCAATTTTTTATCTTTGTCTGAAATCCTTCACCACCAACCTAGCTTTGTAGGTTTCTATTTAGCCATCTGCTCTGATCTTCTTTTTGAAGACCCACTTGCATTCTATTGGGGTCACACCTTTAGGCACATGAACCAATATCCATACTTGGTTGGTGTACATCGAGTCCATCTCAAATTTCATGGCTTCCAACCATCTATCTGAGCCTCTACTCATACAGCTTCCGAATAGGTCAGTGGATCATCATCCTAAATGATGTTGATTGAATTATCATTCTTAATGACAAAATCATATCTCAGAGGTGTCTGATGCACTCTATCTGATCTTCGGAGAGGAAGTATGTACTGTGGATGTACCTCATCCTTGGATACTTCTGATTGAGGATCTTCTTGTGGTTCAACCATAAGTATTTCTGGATTGGTTTGTAGATCCTGAACTTTCATAAGTTCAATATTTCTTCCATTGCCTTCTTCTTAGATAAATTTATTTTTCAAGAAAGTGGCATGCCTACTAACAAAAATCTTTTGTTCAGTAGGATGGTAGAAATAGTATCCATTAGTTTTTTTAGAATACCCTACAAATGTACACTTGTTTGATCTAGCACTAAGTTTATGTCCAAAAATATTTTTGACATAAGTTAGACGTCTCAAATCTTAAGATGTTTAAGATTAGGCTTTTTTCCCTTCCATATCTCATATAGAGTGCTTGCAATAGACTTTGAAGGCACCCTGTTTAAAATATATGTGGTAGTATTTAGAGCATATCTTCAGAAAGATATTGGGAGATCAGTGAAGCACATCATGAACCACACTATATCCATCAAAGTATGATTCCTCCTTTCTGCTACACCATTTAATTAGAGTATATAAGGAGGGATCCATTTAGAGAGAATACCTTTACTTTTAAGATGATCAAGAAATTCACTGAATAAGTATTCTCTTCTTCAATCAGATCGAAGAACCTTGATATCTTTTTCAATTTATTTTTTGACCATACTTTGATACTCCTTGAGCTTATCAAAAACTTCAGATTTATGTTTCATAAAATACATATATCCAAACCTTAATAGATCATCTGTAAAAGTGATAAAATAGGAGTATTCTCCATTGACCTGAGTTGTCATCGGACTAGAGCTAACAACTCATTCACCCACTCTCCATATCCAGAGAATGAAGTCTTGGTCATCTTACCCATAAGATAAGATTCACAAGTTCTCAATGATTCATAATCATACAGGTCAAAGAATTCTTCTTTGTATAACTTGTATATCCTTGACTCAATAATATGATCAAGGCGGTAATGCTAGAGATATGTGATATTCACATCTTCTCTCTTTCTTTTCATATTTCTTTTAATATAAAAAATATTTTCATTGAGCGTAAGAATTAAAAGATTGTTATTAATATAACCATTGCCATAAAATTTATTAGAAAAAAAATGAAGCATCCATTTCCCATTAGGCTTATTTCATAACCTTGTTTTAATAACAAAGATATAGAAATAATATTTTTAATAACCTTTGGCATATAATAATAGTCTTTTAATTTTAAAGTTTTGTCTGAAGGCAAATCAAATACACAGATTTCCACAACCTCTGTGCTAATGGACTCTCCACTTGCACCATAAAGCTCAAGGTCATCTCTTTTCAAATTTTTGATATTCTGTAGTCGCTATAATGAATTATAAATATGCAATCCATAGACAGTATTCAATATCTAAGTATCAGAGTTTGAGCCATTCAATAAAAAATATGTCTGTATCATGTACACATCTTTTGGTGCTATACTTGCACCCTGCTTTAATCTTGCAAGGTAATTCTTGTAATTATTCTCCAAATATCCAAGTTTACCATAAAATGAATAGATAATATTCAAAGGGACATCTTTTATCTTTTTATTATTACTGATCAATCCAAGGTCAGGAATATCCAAAACATCAAAATTCTTTTCTGATACGAACCTAATTTGTAAGTTTCTCAACCAATCCACATAGTTTGGATTGATCAACATATTTTTATCTATCATATTAAGTAGTGAAAATAAAGAAGCCATACTGCAGACTTAAATCTACATAAATAAGAATAATAGTATAAGCAAGTCACTCATGTTTGACATGCATAACTAGATAAGGTCTTTTAACTAGTTATGTCTTTCACTATTTTATCGGACACCATAGCCCTCTTCTATGGTAAACGAGAAATCTTAATCTGGTTTCTTAATGGGGTTGAGATCTTAATCCCTCAATGAAGTCTTGTGAATATCACAACAAATCTCAATGAGTTCAAAAGTAGAAAAACCTATCCAATTGCATCTCATGCAATTCTCAACATAAATTTTGCCTCTAAAAATACTCATAGCCTTGTGGATATCACAACAAACTATAATATTTTTAGTTAAGTCAGACCTTTTATTTTTATATAGCCATATCTAAAAAATACTATCCTTGTAGATATCACAACAAAGCAACATATCCAAAATATATCGTAAAGCATCTAATATGCACCAAGATAAATCCATATTAATCCAATAGCAAGCATTGTAGATATTACAACAAACCTACTAGGGTTTTGACAGGATATTGACTAAGTATGAAGGAAGGTATATGTAGCATTCAAAATATCAAGCTACCTTTATTTAAGATTTGAACTAATCTAATTGGCCAGAAAAGTGTGAAGATTGGTGGGGATCTCTCCATTGCTTTTCTTAGATACCAATAAAATTGGTCAGACCAGCAAACGAAACCAATTAAAGAACCACCGCACTTGAAACACTCCTTAGACACTAAATGATTAATCGATTCAAGAAATAGGATAGCTACTGGTTCACAATACTATGACTTAATATAATTTTTATGAGGGCTTTAACGATCTCATGCATATCCTAATTCAATCAATCACAATGATGCACTATTATAGTTGTATCTTAATAATCATCACAACTAATCATGGCATCTAATTATATCTCTAAAATATGAAAATATAATCATACAACATGATCATAGCATTGCATCTTAAGCATATCATATGCATGAATATAAAATATTTTTTTCACAGTTCTTCTTGGGACATCACAGTGGCATCCCTACACGCCATAAGAGTACCCCATGAAATGGAAAGAGAGGATCTTTGAACCCTACTTGCTCTTATGATCAGATAGCCTGGTGATAAACCCCAATTAGAGTACTAAGCTACTAAAAAAGATTCTATACATACATCATGCATTTAACTAAAACATATCTTTAAGACATGCTAGGGTTTGGATGTTCAATTGGGTTCAACCATTGATCTGACTTGAATCAAACCAAAAAATCATGCTTGATCACAATCAAGATAATATTTTAATCTTTGATTATATAGATTAAGATAGGCTCTGATACCACTGTTGGATTTTGGAGGCACAGCAAAAGGGTTAGATATTCAAAATTTTCATTCAAAACATCTGATGCACCAAAAATCCTAATACCCAAAAACTCTTGACTATATCAATCAAAGCATAATTGAATTAAACTTGGATAAGAAGAATATTTGTAGCACTAATCCAAATTTTCATGAGGCATCCAGATGTCCATCCTCCAATGGTGATCCACATGAAAATTGAACCAAAGATAGTGTTCCTCCTTTACGTTGCTTCAAGAGTTCTAGTTCCTGAACTCGACTAGCCATGTACCGATCAGGTTTCTTCAAGAACCTGACTCGATCCTCTTAGATCTTTCTCTAAACTTCTGATTCTCCTTATTTAGGACCCTCATAACCCTTGTTTAGACCAGATAAGACTTTGTCTTAAATCCCAAAGCCTTGTCTTAAAACTAAGGTTGTAAGAAAGAAGGGAGAGCAATCGGAGAGAAATTCGAAATTTTTCTGAATGCATCGGACACCCACGCCCAGACCTTTTTATAGCCACTAGAGGGATGCAAAAAGAGAGGGACATGCCTCACAAAAAATTCTTAGCTGATCTAATTATTAGAGATAAGAGTTCCTTCAAGCAGAAGGACTCTTATCAATGATACGTCGATCAGCACCCTTACCTGCGCACGCGACCAGAGAAGGGATGTTTTTGCATCCCTTCTCAAATAAAAAAATCTACAAAAATTTATATGGATAGGGGACTCATTTTTAGTTCCAAAAAACTTAATAAGATGATAAAAATCTCACGAAAGGATGTTATCCTCGCACCACTTCACACGAGTTGTGATGACTGCACGCACGCACATGAGGAGGTTTCTAGCATCTGTTTCGCTCTCTGATAATTTTGAAAAAATTCCAAAAAAAACACCAAAAATAACTATTCAAAAGTGAAACATTATCAAAAAGAATTGTTCCAATTTGAATGAGTTTGATCAAGAGAAGGACTCTCTGAAATGAGAGAAAATGTGATGCTTCCAGGTGGCACGATCTAACCTAAATGTCCATCAAATTAGGCTAGCTAATTAGCAAGAGATGAGACCAAATTGATCTCCAAAGGAGCAAGGGTTTCCACACATGCTAGCATGCTTACCAGAATCCTGATTGAATCCAAAATTTTAATCAATCTTATCAAAAGGGTCCTTGATCAATTTTCATATGTGTGTGACCCATTGGATTTCATATCTAGCTAGCAGTAGATCCGGGTTCAAGTTGACCAAATTTGATTAGATTTTAGTCTAACCGATTTAGGTCCAATCGAGCTAACCCAAATTTAACAATTAGAATCCTTTCTAATTGGTGATCGAATTAAACTCTTTAATTCAATCAAATCTACAAGTCAAGATTGATATCTAGCAATGTATCATGACTATCCAAAGATGTAAAATTTGAAAAAAATATCAAATATATCCTTCAGTGGTAAGTTACCGTGCAATTCAATCTCTCGATCATCTCTGTACCCTGAATATGTTCATGAGTATAAAACTATGTCATCACACTCAATTCAAACACATATTCATATCGATTCTCAATTAATCAATGATGACTCTGATGATGAAGCATTAGAAACTCTTTCTAATCTCTTTCTTGCTTTTAGCCAAAAGACTTTTTTTGAGTCATCTAGGAACGAGAATACACGGGATGCGATCTTCTCTTACTAGGAGTGATTGATACCATGTTGACCTACTCACAACCTTCATACATACTCTACCATATCCAGAATACCCCATACATGTCTTAATAGTATGCCTGGATATGAATCAAAATATGGGTTCATGTGCATAAGATTCCATGATGATCTCGATCTAAGGATCACTTGCACAACTCTCTCTGAGAGAACCATCTTTGACATGCAAATAAGGTTTCCATAAGATGTTCTCTTTCATCGAGTCAATTCAGTGGACTCATTTTCAAATAAGCACCCACATCCTTGTATTAGTTTTCCATACACAAGTGGCTAGTGAGATCTGCCACTCTCTCTATCGAGCATATATAAGATATTCCAGTCTATCCAAAATATTGATCTCTGACTGAATGCTCCTATGATTAGGAATATTTAAGATTTTAGATCTCACTAGTATGACCCATTCATGTCTTCTAAACTTATTGTCCTAATCTTTGGGGTTCACATAATCTTAGACATCATAAGATGCAGCTAAAATAATGAATCAATTAAAGAGAAAGAAACTATTTCTGCTCGGAAGGCCCAGATTGCATCTAAAAGTTTTTATATTCATCTACATGATTAAGGATCAAATCCTTACCTGATTAGCAGTGAAATCAGAGATCAAATCTTAAATTATCTGATATAAATATTCATGGAGGTCTGGATGTGCAGACCCACTACTTTGCATGCACGTCAGATACCGTAAGAAAGCAGGATGAACTCCAATCCAATTGTCTTCACAACTCAATCAATTAAGGGATGAGATGTGCTGGTGTAACACCTCACACCAGTAGGTGGGATGCCCAGGATGGATCCACGCCCATGGGAAGAGGGGCGGCAACAAGAGGAGAGGGCAAGGGGGAAGAAGGGACCTCTCTCTCTCTTCTCATGCCTCTCTCTCTCTTGCTCTCTTCTCTTGATTTGATTTGTTTCCTATGCATCCATAGATAGAAACCCTCTCTATTTATAGATGATTTCCATGACCCAATAAGTATAGGAGTCTTAACTTAAATCTGATTTGAATCAGTCCAATACTCATGAAAGAAGGATTCCTAGAAGGGAAACGTGGTGGGTGATATGCATGTATTTTCAAAATTTTATAGCAAAATATACATAGATTAAATAATTTAATCTACAATGCATGTATAGATCAAATCTAAATCACCATATAGGATCTATGACATAAACTAATATGCATGTATACACATCTAAAATGTAAAATTCAGCAAGTATAGAACATATCTAATTTATGTTTAGATCACATATAAATATTAATTGAGATCAAAATCTCATACCTGAGTGTGGGTAGTAGATCACCACATCCAAATTCTATGGTAGATGATTTTTCATGATGCTTGACAGTCACACATGCATCCGGCCTCTACGGGTATTTACACGAAGTCTTTGTGCTGATCAATCTCTCCGAGAGTGCTAGCTCGCGAAGATACCATCCTTTGACTGATCTAAAAAGAACATGATGAAGATGAAGAATAAGGAGATCCTCTCTTTTTTCTCTTAGATCCATGCATCTGATCTCTATAATAGAGATTAAGAGAAATTTTTTTTTTCTCAATTTTTCATGCATAAGAGAGAACCTTTCTCTCTTCCTTTCACACCCTTAAGAAGAACTTTTCTTCTCTAATTTTTTATGATAAAAATTAGATCTAATCTAAATTTTTATTCTAAAAAATATATAAAATTTTGAGATTTAAAAAAAATCTAAAAGAGAGATCCAAGAGAAGAACCGTTCTTCTCTCTTCTTCTCCCTTTTTCTTCTTGATCTAGAACTCTAGGAAGCCCCAAATACCCAATCAGATTTTTTTAGTATTTTTTTTCTAAATTTTTATGTTAAAAATTAGATCTAATCTAATTTTTACTTAAAAAAATAAAAAAAAATCTGAAAGAAGAACTCTTTCTTCTTCAAAGCTGCGCACAAGAAAGAAGATCCATCTTCTTCCTTGATCTAGAACTTCAAGAACTTTCAAACACCTAACCATATTTTTTTGATATTTTTTTTATAATATTTATATTAAAAATTGGATCTAATTTAATTTTTATTTTAAAAAAAATAAAATAAAAATTTGAAAAAAGAACTCCTTCAAGGCTACGCACGAGAAAGAAGACCCTTCTTCTTCCTTCTCTTTCTCTCATTGGGAAGAACTTTTCTTCTCCAATTTTTTACTGTAAAATTAGCAGAGAAGTCTTTCTTTGATGCCCAAAAACTAGTAACAAAAAATTTCAAAAAACTTTTCAAGAAGGGAGGAGAAGAGAAGAGATAAGATGCATGAGATATGGGGCATCCAACTCTTGGACGCCCTCTTTTTTTTTTTTCTTTTTGGGCGACAAGAAAGAAGGGAGGGATGCCTCCTTTTCTTCACAGAAGAGAGGAGAGAGCGCACAAATTTTTGGGGCATGGGGATTTCTAATTGTAGAGATGTGGAGGCATGGGAATAAATATCACATGAGGTGTTTTGGTTGGTTAAGTCCTATTCTAAATAGGATTCAAGATCTTGGTCAAATTCTAACTAATTCTTGAATCCAATCCTAACTAACTTAGGAATTAGTTATAACAAACTAACTAATTGGATCCTAATCTAATTATTAGGCTCTAATCAATTTTGAAATTAGTTAGATTAAAACTCTATTGATCCAGGGATTGATTCTTGATGGAAATCAGGAAAGTTATTTGATAATAGAGCTTGATCCAATCAAGCCTATTATCCAATAGAATTTGATCCAATCAAAATCTATATCAAACTAATCCCATTAACTTGATTTTAGATTCTTGAGATCAATTGGAACAAGCTCTGTTATACAATAAGACTGCATCCAATCAATCCAAAGTTTATATAAAAATAATTGAATTATATTCATACATCTCTGAGATCAATTGGAACAAACCCTATTATTCAATAGGGATGCATCCAATCAATCCAAAATCAATCTAATTGAATCTAATTTAATTAGATCTAATCCAATCCTCATTGCTTAATCAAATTGAGCCAATTAATAATTATATTATTAATTAATTATTCTTCTAATTTATTAACTATTAGTAAATAATTTATTTCAACCTTTGCATAGGATTAATCATCAATCAAATTGATAATTAAATCTTTCAACGATTCATAATCATCGATCAGTCATTTGATCAGACAAGTACTTCTATGTGTGTGACCCCATAGATTCGAACCTAAGTCGGTAGCACAGGAATAATTTCTATACTATTCGATGTAACCATCTAGTAATGGGATCCGATATCCGGATAGGCCGAATGTATGCCCAGCAACACTCTAGAACTCATGTGGATATAGTTACCATATAATTCATCCCTTTAACACTTGATGCTCAAGGATGACTAAGGGTTAAACTGTCAACCCAGAATGAGTGGTCCATATTGTTGGGAATAGTGTCCCAAAGCCAATCGTCATCCTGTTGACGGTTGTGCTCCTTTTTGTATTAGTACATGAATTATAAATAAATAAAAGTTATTTTGGTATTTTTTCATCACAAATGTTTCATTTTTTAATGAACTCCTGTGTTGTGGTGAAGTCCTTAGGACTATTTAAACTCGACAAAGGAGGATTTATCGCTTAGTCCTTAAACATGTTTGCGACCAAATGATACGTTGTTACCAAGGACGACAACGTTTATCGAGCATAGGTCGTTGTGTGCCATATGGGTTGGTTGTCCTCATAACCAAAGAGTGTGGAGACACTGGTATGGCATACAGGTGAGATGTAATGGTACATCTGCACTGAACGTGACCAACTCCGGAGCTATTTCTGCTGTCAAGATTTGCTCCGATGGGATATGGGTATAAATGTCCCTCTGACCTGAGACCGCCACGGTGACTTGCAAGCAACTCACTGCACTTAGGCACTGGACTACCTGAATTTCTAATTCAGTGACGGAAGGTTGCTGGGTGTAGTCAAGTACTTGACTTGTCGGTGCGTGTGTCAAGATGGGATTGACCACTCCAGTTTAGGAGCTGTGTACAGTCATGTTTCAATTTAGCAAAACCTTGGCCAGGGTAGTCCTAGTGAGGAGTCACAGGACTAATTGAGTTGAGCACGACTCGGATGATATCATCAGGGTTGACAGTTTAACCCTGAGTCGTCCTAAACATAGGGGTCAAAAGGGATGAATTATACGGTAACCATATTCACGTAGGTTCTGAATGTTGCGATTGCGATTATTCGACCTATCCGATCATCGGGTACCATTGCTAGATGGTCACTTCGATTAGTATAGAAATTGGTTCCTGTGCTACCGGCTTAGGTTCGAACCTGCAGGGTCACACACATTAGAGGTTCCTTTCTGATCTGATGGCTGATTATGAGTCTTATCTATCTGAGACTCTATGATTGAGAATTAAGATTCTCTAATCATGAGTTCCACACATTTTGGGTACCGGGGTCAAAATTTTGAATTTCAAATTTTGAATTTGAAATTTGAACTCTTTGATCAGGGTTTCATATCGATGGTCTCTAATGCCTGATTGCCCATCGGATTTGGACTCAATATTTATGAGAGGTTTAATTAGTGATTTAATCACTAATTAACTCAATTTAATTGAGTAATTATTTTTGGATCAAGTCCAAATTGAATTGGATTCAGTTTGGATTGACCTGATTAGGTTAAATGTTGACCTAATCGCTAAGGTGGTTTAGTCCCTGATTTGATCAGGAGTTAGGTTTAGTTAATTCCTGATTTGATTAAAATTTTATTGAGCCTAATTAAGCCTAATTATGTTGGGTTTAATCTGGTCTAATTGTGCTTAACCTATTTTAAACTAGGTTGGCTCAATTTGAATCAAACCACCTTGTTTTAAATTCCCTGCGACACCCAACTTCCTTGCACCCATTTGAATTCACGAGAAGAAACTTCTGGTGAAATTTTTCCCACACAAAACTCTTCCCCACTCCCTCATTTGTGCGCCATATGGATGGATAAAATAATTAGTTAGCCATTCAAATTCAAAGCATGTTTGAATTTGAATGGATAACTTATCACTTGCCCTTTCATCCTTATCCATTTTGTGCGCCACATTACTTACACAAGAAAAGGTTTCTCGTGAAACATTTTCCATGCACAAAGAGCAATGCCCCTTCTCTTCTCACACCCAAAAGGATAGGGATAAGTTGGTTTTCGTTTGAATTCAAATTTGATTTGAATTCAAATGTGTAACCTCTTGTCTTTATCCTCTCACGCGGATAAGACACGTTCGACGTTGTTTTAAAAAGAGGAGAAAGGTGGGACGTGCGTAGAAATTTTAGGAGAGAAACTTTGAGGTGTGAGGAAGGCTTCTGGATAAGGTGAAGGTCCAAAACCTTTCGAGAGAAAAAGAAAGAAAAGAGAGAAAATTGGGCGCAGGGTTTTTGGTGTGTACCCTAGGGTTTCTACCTAGGGTTCGGGAAGTGAGATTGGTGTGCCACGAGTGTCGTGAGTCTACCAAATTTCAGGGAGAGATCCATCAGCCTCTCAAGCAACTGTGCAGATGATCTGGAGCATTCAAGAAGTCGACACACATCGATCGAAGGAGTTCAATAAACATCTACCATCAAAAGGGTGAAATCACGAACTAGCATTCGTGAGGAGCTGATCAGACGGGAGCTTCGTGTGGATGATCCGCAGAGGTCAGATATTTATGTGGCTACGATGTGATGATCAGAGCTCCCCGACGGTGATCAGATTACGGTGATCGACTACCCGCAAAAGGTGATGTGTTCTGAACACAGTACTGTAAAATGTTTACTGATTCAAATTTGAATTTCAAATTTAAATGCATGCTGTTGTATCATATTTAGATCCTAGTGTAGGGTTAATTAGTATTAATTAATGAGATTAATTAATAATTTCGCTGTAAAATAGTAATTTTGAAAAAGTTTTAAAATTACTATTTTGCCCCTGCACTAAATTTTCGCTTCAAATGGTATCAGAGCATGGTTCTAGAATATGATATACATATGCATGCGTAGATTAAGGTGTAATCTATAAGTTTAAATTTGAAATTCAAAATTCAAAATTTGAAATTCAAAAAGATTTGAAATTTGAAATTTGAAATTTGTTAGAAGTTTCAAATTTAAAATTCAAAATTTGAAATTTGAAATTTGGTTGAAATCTCAAATTTGAAATTTGAAATTCAAAATTTGAAATTTGAAATTCAAAATTCAAAATTCAAAATTTGAAATTTGTTTGAAATCTCAAATTTGAAATTTGAAATTTGAAATTTGAAATTCAAAATTCAAAATTTAAAATTCAAAGATTGAAAATTTGAAATTTGAAATTTGGTTGAAATCTCAAATTTGAAATTTAAAATTTGAAATTTGAAATTCAAAATTTAAATTTTGAAATTGGTATATTTAGATATACATGATCCAAGTAGCAAGTAGTCTAATTGGGTTGGTTGCCATGGCCGTCCGGTCATAGGAGAAAAGTAGGGTTTAAAGGCCCTCTCTTCCCATTCGATGGGGTCTCCTATGGCGGTAGGGGTGCCG
Source organism: Elaeis guineensis (assembly GCF_000442705.2). Classification (NCBI taxonomy): domain Eukaryota; kingdom Viridiplantae; phylum Streptophyta; class Magnoliopsida; order Arecales; family Arecaceae; genus Elaeis; species Elaeis guineensis. The sequence continues at coordinate 43,985,184 of NC_025999.2, forward strand.
ATGCAATTATATCCCATGCCGATGAAGCAGCGAAAGGACTTAATTAAGAAATTTATCATGAATGTGTTAGATTAGATCTAAAAAAAAATTTATGATTTATTTTGAGTTATTTTCTGTTATGAAATGAGCAATAGAATTACTGTTTATGAAATGTGCTGACCCGTTTGTGAAATGAGTTAACACATTTGGTGAACAGAAAATAAAATCTTTCAAATTTGAAAATTATTTTCAAAATGCCAAACCCTGACCCATCAGCCCAAGTACTTAATTAAAAGAATTAAGTGTTGTCTAGTAGGTCTAGAATTATGAATTAAGACCTAAGACAATTGCATAAACTTGTGGGTCAATGGGTTAGATGAATTAGGTCCATAATTGGGTTAGACCTAAGGTTAGTTTAAAAAATAGACTAAATGGAGTAATTGGTCAAATCTAATCAAAAGTTGAATTAGATTAGGTCAAGGATACTCTAGACTCAACTTCAATAGTTGTAGTTGAATGGGTCCATGTCTTTAATTAGACCAAGATGGACTTAATTCATGGCTACGCGGTGGAGCCCTATTTACTAAGTTGATCAAAATTAAAACTAATGAACTGGTTGGTGTCTAAGGTAAGTTCGGCAGTTTTGACCAGTGGTTCTTAAGCAGGAGCTACTCGCATTGATTCGATCATTGACTAGTTAATGGCAAATCCCCACCACTGATCTCACTTACCTGGCCAATCTGGTAAGTTAGATTTTGATTAGATCACTTGGTGATTAGAGCTCACCCATGTCATTAGGTAAATCAGTGTGACTGATTTAGGTGCTCCTAATGCCAGCTTTAATTAAATCTTTTTTTAATCTGACTTGATGAAGTCAGTGGGAGGATTGAAATTGGCTGGATGATTTCTTCTCTATTATTCTTTAATAAAATTCTTAAAATTATTAGGTCCCTAAAATGATTAAGTTATAATGATAACTAAGTCATAGCCTCCCATTAAGTGAATGATAATGAGTCCATTAGTTCAATGATCATTGGAGGCCCAAAGGCCTGGTGCTCATTGGCTAATGGAATTATTATTCATAATATGATAATTTGATTGAGTCTTTCTGATGGTGGTTAGGTTGGCCGGCCAAAGTCGGGCCTGATCATTTATTGGTCCGATTCACTAAAATTAAGTCATGTTAATGGTTAGACCTAACCAGATCTTTTCAGTGGAGGCCAAAGCCTACTGATTAGGTTCTGGGGCAAAATCAATTACTAGAAGTTGTTTAGAGAAACAACTGGTTAAGAACCTACCCATAGATGCACATGGGTTGACCAACCAAAGTTGGGCTCGTGTGTAGTCTGTGTGGATTCTAGTACCCATTAAGGAATTAAAGTAATTCCTCGAATTGGAGGATGAGGCTACCAGTTCGTAAAAATATTGGGAAAAACTTTAGACTAAAATCCAAGTCTTTAGTATTAATTTATGTACTAATAGAGGTCTCATTTTTCTTTAAGCAGCTATGGCCACTACCCTGTCGCTCCGATCATTATTAGATAATGACAAGCTCATGAGACCCAATTTCGATAGATGGTATCGAAAATTAAAAATCATCCTTGAGCATGAGCGGATCCTTTATGTAGTAACGGATCCAGCTCCCGAACGCTAGTAAGGCGATCCGAGACACTTACTTGAAGTGGCTCAATGACCGCACCACCGTTCGATGTATTATGCTGGCAGCAATGAATGACGAGTTCAGCCGAAGGTTTGAGAACGCCCAGCCACAGGAGATGCTTCAAATGTTGAACGACTCCTTTGGCATGCCTGACGATGTTGAAAGGCACAAAACTAGTTGTGCCATTTTCAATGCTCGGATGAGGGATGGGGCCTCAGTCACTGATCATGTATTGTACATGATCGAGATGATTGAGTGCCTAAGCAAATTGGGCTTTCCTCTGCACGAGCAGCTCGGTAAGGATGCGATCCTTAATTCTTTGCCCAAGTCCTTCCTCCCATTCCTTACTCATTTTTGAATGACAAAGCCTGCAGTAAACTACCACGGATTGTTGGGGTTGCTGCAGAACTTTGAGAAGGATCACCAACTCCATAAGGAGTCGGTGAATGTAGTGGGAGGGTCTTCTTCTCGTCGTCAACCCTTTGGGAAGGGGAAGAAGAACAAGAAGAAGAAAAATAAGAAGGTGCAATCTCATGCTGGGACAGTAGCACGGGGTCAGACCAAGAAGCATAAGCACGACCAAAGCCAGGCGGAGTGCTTCTTTTACAAAAAGCACGGGCATTGGAAGAGGAACTGTCCTCAATACATTGCCTCCCTGGACCCGAACAGGCCAAAGAAGAAGCAAGGTAATTATATGATAACTCCTTGCAACTTTTCGATTTGTGATACTACTGCCTGGGTATTGGATACCGGAAGCCCTTATCATATTTGTAATTCGATGCAGGGTCTGCAGGTCAGTAGGAGATTTGATGAAGGTGAGAGGTTCCTGAATGTTGGAGATGGAAGCAAAGTTCCAGTTCTAGCTTTAGGAATCATGAGTCTTGTAATCAATTCTCGTAATGTAATTCTGAGTGAATGTCACTATTGTCCAAGTTTTTTATTAAATATTATTTCTGTAGGCTTTTTGGCCATGTACGGTTATGATTTTTTAATAAAAAGAAATATTTGCAATATCATTTTGAATGGTGTTACAATATTTGTTGGATAATTAAATAGTGGAATTTACTTACTATCACAGCCTGTTAATGTGGTTCAAAAATTCGGTAAACACTCTAGAATAGATAATGTGTCAGAAGTCTACCTTTGGCACTGTAGGCTAGGTCATATCAATAAGAACAGGATAAACAGGTTGGCTCAAGAAGGAATTCTTGAAGTTCGTGATTGTGAATCACTTCCAACCTGTGAGTCCTGTCTTCTTGGGAAGATGACCAAGTCACCTTTTACAGGAAAAGGTGAGCGAGCCAGTGAACTCTTAGGTCTGGTACATTCTGATGTATGTGGACCCATGAGCTCAAGTGCAAGAGGTAGAATTTTTTACTTCATAACCTTCACAGACGACCTATCTAGGTATGGGTATGTCTATTTAATAAAGCATAAGTCGGAATCATTTGAAATGTTCAAACTATTCCGAAATGAGTTAGAAAAACAAACTGGAAAGTGTATTAAAACTCTTCGATCTGATCGAGGAGGTGAATACCTTTCCAATGAGTTTCTGACGTATCTATGGGAGAATGAGATTCTCTCTCAGTGGACTCCTCCTGGAACACCACAGCATAATGGTGTGTCTGAAAGGAGGAATCGGACCCTGTTAGACATGGTTCGATCCATGATGGGGTTTGCTGGTCTGCCGATCTCCCTCTAGGGATATGCGCTCGAATCGGCTTGTTACCTTCTAAATAGAGTTCCGAGTAAGTCTGTAGCCAAAACACCATATGAGATATGGATAGGACGTAAGCCAGTACTCTCGCACCTTAGGGTTTGGGGGTGTCCGACTTATGTTAAACGTTTAATTACAGACAAGCTTGGACCTAGGTCTGACAAGTGTAATTTTATAGGATACCCAAAAGAGACCAAAGGGTATTATTTCTACCTTGCTGATGAGCAAAAGGTGTTTGTCAGCCTTAAGGCAATCTTTTTAGAAAAAGAGTTCCTTAGTGAAGGAACTGTTGCCTCTAAAGTCGAACTTGACGAAGTTCGACAGGTGGAAAAATCGACACATGTTACTGAACCTGAACCAGATTTGATTAGATCAGATCCGAAGCCCATTGATTATGCACCCTTAAGGCGGTCTGGTAGAGTACCACATCAACCAGACAGATACGATGGTTTCTTGGTCCGGGATGGTGATCCTGTCGAACTTGATGAAAATGATGAGGATCCGATCACCCACATGGATGCAATGCAGAGACCTGACTCTGAGAAATGGCTAGAGCCATGAAATCCGAAATGGAGTCCATGAAGGTCAATGATGTGTGGACATTGGTTGACCCACCCGAAGGAGTAAAACCCATAGGGTGTAAGTGGGTCTTCAAAAGGAAGAGGGACGCAGACGGAAAGGTGGAGACCTATAAAGCCCGTCTGGTTGCCAAGGGATATCGTCAACGTTATGGTATAGACTATGACGAGACGTTTTCTCCTGTGGCAATGCTCAAATCCATTCGGATTATGCTTGCGATAGCTGCCCATCTGGACTATGAAATCTGGCAGATGGATGTGAAGACAGCTTTCCTAAACGGAGAGCTGGACGAAGAGGTGTATATGATACAACCTGAAGGGTTCACATCCACAGATGAGTCTAAGGTGTGCAAGCTACAGAGGTCCATTTATGGACTTAAGCAGGCATCTCGGAGTTGGAACATACGTTTTGATAGGACGATCAAAACGTATGGCTTCGTTAAGAATGGAGAAGAGCCCTGCATTTATAAGTGGGCTAATGGTCCAGTAGTAGTATTTCTTGTATTGTATGTGGATGACATTCTCTTAATCGGGAATGATGTCCCTGCATTACAGGGAATAAAGATTTGGCTATCATCACAGTTCTCCATGAAGGATCTGGGAGAAGCTTCCTACATCCTAGGGATGAGGATCTATAGGGATAGGTCCAAAAAGTTGCTTGGCTTATCCCAGTCCACGTACATTGATACTATGCTGAAAAGATTCAGCATGGAAAATTTCAAGAAAGGCTATCTACCGATAGGCCATGGAATTTCTCTCTCGAAGAGGGATTGTCCGACAACACCTCAAGAGAGAGAGCGTATGGGTAGGATTCCATATGCTTCGGCAGTGGGATCTATCATGTACGCCATGACATGTACACGACCAGATGTGGCATACTCACTAGGGGTAGTGAGTAGATACCAATCTGATCCAGGAGAGAATCACTGGAAGGTTGTTAAAACCATCCTGAAGTATTTAAGAAATATTAAGGACCAGTGGCTTATATATGGTGAATCAGACTTGAGACTTATAGGGTTTACAGACTCTAGTTTCCAGTCTGATCGCGATGATAGCAAGAGTGTGTCAGGATTTATTTTTACCCTTAATGGTGGGGCTGTCTGCTGGAAGAGTTCCAAGCAGCACACTGTGGCTGATTCAGTATGCGAGGCGGAGTATATTGCTGCATCAGATGCTGCCAAAGAAGCGGTGTGGCTGAGAAAATTCATTACCGAGCTCGGAGTAGCACCCTCCCTTATTGGTCCAGTTCTGCTCTACTGCGACAGCTCTGGAGCCATTGCTCAGGCGAAGGAACCAAAGGCACACCAGCGGACGAAGCATATTCTGCGCCGCTACCATCTCATCCGGGAGATCGTGGATCGAGGTGACGTCGACCTTCAGAAGATCGACGGGAAGGAGAACCTGGCCGACCCATTCACTAAAGCCATTGCGGTGAAGGAGTTCAACGACTACAAGTCGAAGATGGGTATTAGATACTGCACCGATAGGCTTTAGGCCAAGTAGGAGATTGTTGAAAATAGTGTCCCAAAGCCAATCGTCAGTCTGTTGACGGTTGTGCTCCTTTTTGTATTAGTACATGAATTATAAATAAATAAAAGTTATTTTGGTATTTTTTTATCACAAATATTTCATCTTCTAATGAACTCCTGTGTTGTGGTGAAGTCCTTAGGACTATTTAGACTCGACAAAGGAAGATTTATCGCTTAGTCCTTAAACATGTTCGCGACCAAATGATACGTTGTTACCAAGGACGACAATGTTTATCGAGCATAGGTCGTTATGTGCCATATGGATTGGTTGTCCTCATAACCAAAGAGTGTGGAGACACTGGTATGGCATACAGGTGAGATGTAATGGTACATCTGCACTGAACGTGACCAACTCCGGAGCTATTTCTGCTGTCAAGATTTGCTCCGATGGGATATGGGTATAAATGTCCCTCCGACCTGAGACCCCACGGTGACTTGCAAGCAACTCACTGCACTTAGGCACTGGACTACCTGAATTTCTAATTCAGTGACGAAAGGTTGCTGGGTGTAGTCAAGTACTTGACTTGTCGGTGCGTGTGTCAAGATGGGATTGACCACTCCAGTTTAGGAGCTGTGTACAGTCATGTTTCAATTTAGCAAAACTTGGCCACGGTAGTCCTAGTGGAGGAGTCACAGGACTAATTGAGTTGAGCACGACTCGGATGATATCATCAGGGTTGACAGTTTAACCCTGAGTCATCCTAAACACAGGGGTCAAAAGGGATGAATTATACGGTAACCATATTCACGTAGGTTCTGAATGTTGCGATTGCGATTATTCGACCTATTCCGATCGTCGGGTACCATTGCTAGATGGTCACTTCGATTAGTACAGAAATTAGTTCCTGTGCTACCGGCTTAGGTTCGAACCTGCGGGGTCACACACATTAGAGGTTCCTTTCTGATCTGATGGCTGATTATGAGTCTTATCTATCTGGGACTCTATGATTGAGAATTAGGATTCTCTAATCATGAGTTCCACACATTTTGGGTACCGGGATCACAAATTTTTGAATTTCAAATTTTAAATTTGAAAATTTGAACTCTTTGATCAGGGTTTGATATCGATGGTCTCTGATGCCTGATTGCCCATCGGATTTGGATTCAATATTTATGAAAGGTTTAATTAATGATTTAATCACTAATTAACTCAATTTGATTGAGTAATTATTTTTGGATCAAGTCCAAATTGAATTGGATTCAGTTTGGATTGACCCGATTAGGTTAAATGTTGACCTAATCGCTAAGGTGGTTTAGTCCCTGATTTGATCAGGGGTTAGGTTTAGTTAATTCTGATTTGATTAGGATTTTATTAAGCCTAATTAAGCCTAATTATGTTGGGTTTAATTGGTCTAATTGTGCTTAACCTATTTTAAACTAGGTTGGCTCAATTTGAATCAAACCACCTTGTTTTAAATTCCCTGCGACACCCAACTTCCTTGCACCCATTTGAATTCACGAGAAGAAACTTCTCTGAAATTTTTCTCACAAAACCCTTCCCCACTCCTCATTTGTGCACATATGGATGGATAAAATAATTAGTTAGCCATTCAAATTCAAAGCATGTTTGAATTTGAATGGATAACTTATCACTTGCCCTTTCATCCTTATCCATTTTGTGCGCCACATTACTTACACGAGAAAAGGTTTCTCGTGAAACTTTTCCATGCACAAAGAGCCACGCCCCTTCTCTTCTCACGCCCAAAAGGATAGGGATAAGTTGGTTTTCGTTTGAATTCAAATTTGATTTGAATTCAAATGTGTAACCTCTTGTCTTTATCCTCTCACGCGGATAAGACACGTTCGACGTTGTTTTAAAAAGAGGAGAAAGGTGGGACGTGCGTAGAAATTAGGAGAGAAACTTTGGGGCGTGAGGAAGGCTTCTGCAAGGTGAAGGTCCAAAACCTTCCGAGAGAAAAAGAAAGAAAAGAGAGAAAATTGGGCGCAGGGTTTTTGGTGTGTACCCTAGGGTTTCTACCTAGGGTTCGGGAAGTGAGATTGGTGTGCCACGAGTGTCGTGAGTCCACCAAATTTTAGGAGAGATCCATCAGCCTCTCAAGCAACTGTGTAGA
>NC_025999.2:43992818-44011455 GCF_000442705.2 Elaeis guineensis
AATAGTGTCCCAAAGCCAATCGTCAGCCTGTTGACGGTTGTGCTCCTTTTGTATTAGTACATGAATTATAAATAAATAAAAGTTATTTTGGTATTTTTTCATCACAAATGTTTCATCTTCTAATGAACTCCTGTGTGTTGTGGTGAAGTCCTTAGGACTATTTAGACTCGACAAAGGAGGATTTTCGTTAGTCCTTAAACATGTTCGCGACCAAATGATACGTTGTTACCAAGGACGACAATATTTATCGAGCATAGGTCGTTGTGTGCCATATGGGTTGGTTGTCCTCATAACCAAAGAGTGTGGAGACACTGGTATGGCATACAGGTGAGATGTAATGGTACATCTGCACTGAACGTGACCAACTCCGGAGCTATTTCTGCTGTCAAGATTTGCTCCGATGGGATATGGGTATAAATGTCCCTCCGACCTGAGACCGCCACGGTGACTTGCAAGCACTCACTGCACTTAGGCACTGGACTAGCCTGAATTTCTAATTCAGTGACGGAAGGTTGCTGGGTGGTAGTCAAGTACTTGACTTGTCGGTGCGTGTGTCAAGATGGGATTGACCACTCCAGTTTAGGAGCTGTGTACAGTCATGTTTCAATTTAGCAAAACCTTTGGCCAGGGTAGTCCTAGTGAGGAGTCACAGGACTAATTGAGTTGAGCACTGACTCGGATGATATCATCAGGTTGACAGTTTAACCCTGAGTCGTCCTAAACATAGGGGTCAAAAGGGATGAATTATACGGTAACCATATTCACGTAGGTTCTGAATGTTGCGATTGCGATTATTCGACCTATCCGATCATCGGGTACCATTGCTAGATGGTCACTTCGATTAGTATAGAAAATTGTTCCTGTGCTACCGGCTTAGGTTCGAACCTGCAGGGTCACACACATTAGAGGTTCCTTTCTGATCTGATGGCTGATTATGAGTCTTATCTATCTGAGACTCTATGATTGAGAATTAAGATTCTCTAATCATGAGTTCCACACATTTTGGGTACCGGGGGTCAAAATTTTGAATTTCAAATTTTGAATTTGAAATTTGAACTCTTTGATCAGGGTTTCATATCGATGGTCTCTAATGCCTGATTGCCATCGGATTTGGACTCAATATTTATGAGAGGTTTTAATTAGTGATTTAATCACTAATTAACTCAATTTGATTGAGTAATTATTTTTTGGATCAAGTCCAAATTGAATTGGATTCAGTTTGGATTGACCTGATTAGGTTAAATGTTGACCTAATCGCTAAGGTGGTTTAGTCCCTGATTTGATCAGGAGTTAGGTTTAGTTAATTCCTGATTTGATTAAAATTTTATTGAGCCTAATTAAGCCTAATTATGTTGGGTTTAATCTGGTCTAATTGTGCTTAACCTATTTTAAACTAGGTTGGCTCAATTTGAATCAAACCACCTTGTTTTAAATTCCCTGCGACACCCAACTTCCTTGCACCCATTTGAATTCACGAGAAGAAACTTCTGGTGAAATTTTTCCCACACAAAACTCTTCCCCACTCCCTCATTTGTGCGCCATATGGATGGATAAAATAATTAGTTAGCCATTCAAATTCAAAGCATGTTGAATTTGAATGGATAACTTATCACTTGCCCTTTCATCCTTATCCATTTTGTGCGCCACATTACTTACACAAGAAAAGGTTTCTCGTGAAACATTTTCCATGCACAAAGAGCAATGCCCCTTCTCTTCTCACACCCAAAAGGATAGGGATAAGTTGGTTTTCGTTTGAATTCAAATTTGATTTGAATTCAAATGTGTAACCTCTTGTCTTTATCCTCTCACGCGGATAAGACACGTTCGACGTTGTTTTAAAAAGAGGAGAAAGGTGGGACGTGCGTAGAAATTTTAGGAGAGAAACTTTGAGGTGTGAGGAAGGCTTCTGGATAAGGTGAAGGTCCAAAACCTTTCGAGAGAAAAAGAAAGAAAAGAGAGAAAATTGGGCGCAGGGTTTTTGGTGTGTACCCTAGGGTTTCTACCTAGGGTTCGGGAAGTGAGATTGGTGTGCCACGAGTGTCGTGAGTCTACCAAATTTCAGGGAGAGATCCATCAGCCTCTCAAGCAACTGTGCAGATGATCTGGAGCATTCAAGAAGTCGACACACATCGATCGAAGGAGTTCAATAAACATCTACCATCAAAAGGGTGAAATCACGAACTAGCATTCGTGAGGAGCTGATCAGACGGGAGCTTCGTGTGGATGATCCGCAGAGGTCAGATATTTATGTGGCTAGATGTGATGATCAGAGCTCCCCGACGGTGATCAGATTACGGTGATCGACTACCCGCAAAAGGTGATGTGTTCTGAACACAGTACTGTAAAATGTTTACTGATTCAAATTTGAATTTCAAATTTAAATGCATGCTGTTGTATCATATTTAGATCCTAGTGTAGGGTTAATTAGTATTAATTAATGAGATTAATTAATAATTTCGCTGTAAAATAGTAATTTTGGAAAAAGTTTTAAAATTACTATTTTGCCCCTGCACTAAATTTTCGCTTCAAATGGTATCAGAGCATGGTTCTAGAATATGATATACATATGCATGCGTAGATTAAGGTGTAATCTATAAGTTTAAATTTGAAATTCAAAATTCAAAATTTGAAATTCAAAAAGATTTGAAATTTGAAATTTGAAATTTGTTAGAAGTTTCAAATTTAAAATTCAAAATTTGAAATTTGAAATTTGGTTGAAATCTCAAATTTGAAATTTGAAATTCAAAATTTGAAATTTGAAATTCAAAATTCAAAATTCAAAATTTGAAATTTGTTTGAAATCTCAAATTTGAAATTTGAAATTTGAAATTTGAAATTCAAAATTCAAAATTTAAAATTCAAAGATTGAAAATTTGAAATTTGAAATTTGGTTGAAATCTCAAATTTGAAATTTAAAATTTGAAATTTGAAATTCAAAATTTAAATTTTGAAATTGGTATATTTAGATATACATGATCCAAGTAGCAAGTAGTCTAATTGGGTTGGTTGCCATGGCCGTCCGGTCATAGGAGAAAAGTAGGGTTTAAAGGCCCTCTCTTCCCATTCGATGGGGTCTCCTATGGCGGTAGGGGTGCCGATGCAATTATATCCCATGCCGATGAAGCAGCGAAAGGACTTAATTAAGAAATTTATCATGAATGTGTTAGATTAGATCTAAAAAAAAATTTATGATTTATTTTGAGTTATTTTCTGTTATGAAATGAGCAATAGAATTACTGTTTATGAAATGTGCTGACCCGTTTGTGAAATGAGTTAACACATTTGGTGAACAGAAAATAAAATCTTTCAAATTTGAAAATTATTTTCAAAATGCCAAACCCTGACCCATCAGCCCAAGTACTTAATTAAAAGAATTAAGTGTTGTCTAGTAGGTCTAGAATTGTGAATTAAGACCTAAGACAATTGCATAAACTTGTGGGTCAATGGGTTAGATGAATTAGGTCCATAATTGGGTTAGACCTAAGGTTAGTTTAAAAAATAGACTAAATGGAGTAATTGGTCAAATCTAATCAAAAGTTGAATTAGATTAGGTCAAGGATACTCTAGACTCAACTTCAATAGTTGTAGTTGAATGGGTCCATGTCTTTAATTAGACCAAGATGGACTTAATTCATGGCTACGCGGTGGAGCCCTATTTACTAAGTTGATCAAAATTAAAACTAATGAACTGGTTGGTGTCTAAGGTAAGTTCGGCAGTTTTGACCAGTGGTTCTTAAGCGGAGCTACTCGCATTGATTCGATCATTGACTAGTTAATGGCAAATCCCCACCACTGATCTCACTTACCTGGCCAATCTGGTAAGTTAGATTTTGATTAGATCACTTGGTGATTAGAGCTCACCCATGTCATTAGGTAAATCAGTGTGACTGATTTAGGTGCTCCTAATGCCAGCTTTAATTAAATCTTTTTTTAATCTGACTTGATGAAGTCAGTGGGAGGATTGAAATTGGCTGGATGATTTCTTCTCTATTATTCTTTAATAAATTCTTAAAATTATTAGGTCCCTAAAATGATTAAGTTATAATGATAACTAAGTCATAGCCTCCCATTAAGTGAATGATAATGAGTCCATTAGTTCAATGATCATTGGAGGCCCAAAGGCCTGGTGCTCATTGGCTAATGGAATTATTATTCATAATATGATAATTTGATTGAGTCTTTCTGATGGTGGTTAGGTTGGCCGGCCAAAGTCGGGCCTGATCATTTATTGGTCCGATTCACTAAAATTAAGTCATGTTAATGGTTAGACCTAACCAGATCTTTTCAGTGGAGGCCAAAGCCTACTGATTAGGTTCTGGGGCAAAATCAATTACTAGAAGTTGTTTAGAGAAACAACTGGTTAAGAACCTACCCATAGATGCACATGGGTTGACCAACCAAAGTTGGGCTCGTGTGTAGTCTGTGTGGATTCTAGTACCCATTAAGGAATTAAAGTAATTCCTCGAATTGGAGGATGAGGCTACCAGTTCGTAAAAATATTGGGAAAAACTTTAGACTAAAATCCAAGTCTTTAGTATTAATTTATGTACTAATAGAGGTCTCATTTTTCTTTAAGCAGCTATGGCCACTACCCTGTCGCTCCGATCATTATTAGATAATGACAAGCTCATGAGACCCAATTTCGATAGATGGTATCGAAAATTAAAAATCATCCTTGAGCATGAGCGGATCCTTTATGTAGTAACGGATCCAGCACCTGAGACCAGCTCCGAACGCTAGTAAGGCGATCCGAGACACTTACTTGAAGTGGCTCAATGACCGCACCACCGTTCGATGTATTATGCTGGCAGCAATGAATGACGAGTTCAGCCGAAGGTTTGAGAACGCCCAGCCACAGGAGATGCTTCAAATGTTGAACGACTCTTTTGGCGGCACAAAACTAGTTGTGCCATTTTCAATGCTCGGATGAGGGATGGGGCCTCAGTCACTGATCATGTATTGTACATGATCGAGATGATTGAGTGCCTAAGCAAATTGGGCTTTCCTCTGCACGAGCAGCTCGGTAAGGATGCGATCCTTAATTCTTTGCCCAAGTCCTTCCTCCCATTCCTTACTCATTTTTGAATGACAAAGCCTGCAGTAAACTACCACGGATTGTTGGGGTTGCTGCAGAACTTTGAGAAGGATCACCAACTCCATAAGGAGTCGGTGAATGTAGTGGGAGGGTCTTCTTCTCGTCGTCAACCCTTTGGGAAGGGGAAGAAGAACAAGAAGAAGAAAAATAAGAAGGTGCAATCTCATGCTGGGACAGTAGCACGGGGTCAGACCAAGAAGCATAAGCACGACCAAAGCCAGGCGGAGTGCTTCTTTTACAAAAAGCACGGGCATTGGAAGAGGAACTGTCCTCAATACATTGCCTCCCTGGACCCGAACAGGCCAAAGAAGAAGCAAGGTAATTATATGATAACTCCTTGCAACTTTTCGATTTGTGATACTACTGCCTGGGTATTGGATACCGGAAGCCCTTATCATATTTGTAATTCGATGCAGGGTCTGCAGGTCAGTAGGAGATTTGATGAAGGTGAGAGGTTCCTGAATGTTGGAGATGGAAGCAAAGTTCCAGTTCTAGCTTTAGGAATCATGAGTCTTGTAATCAATTCTCGTAATGTAATTCTGAGTGAATGTCACTATTGTCCAAGTTTTTTATTAAATATTATTTCTGTAGGCTTTTTGGCCATGTACGGTTATGATTTTTTAATAAAAAGAAATATTTGCAATATCATTTTGAATGGTGTTACAATATTTGTTGGATAATTAAATAGTGGAATTTACTTACTATCACAGCCTGTTAATGTGGTTCAAAAATTCGGTAAACACTCTAGAATAGATAATGTGTCAGAAGTCTACCTTTGGCACTGTAGGCTAGGTCATATCAATAAGAACAGGATAAACAGGTTGGCTCAAGAAGGAATTCTTGAAGTTAGTGATTGTGAATCACTTCCAACCTGTGAGTCCTGTCTTCTTGGGAAGATGACCAAGTCACCTTTTACAGGAAAAGGTGAGCGAGCCAGTGAACTCTTAGGTCTGGTACATTCTGATGTATGTGGACCCATGAGCTCAAGTGCAAGAGGTAGAATTTTTTTACTTCATAACCTTCACAGACGACCTATCTAGGTATGGGTATGTCTATTTAATAAAGCATAAGTCGGAATCATTTGAAATGTTCAAACTATTCCGAAATGAGTTAGAAAAACAAACTGAAAGTGTATTAAAACTCTTCGATCTGATCGAGGAGGTGAATACCTTTCCAATGAGTTTCTGACGTATCTATGGGAGAATGAGATTCTCTCTCAGTGGACTCCTCCTGGAACACCACAGCATAATGGTGTGTCTGAAAGGAGGAATCGGACCCTGTTAGACATGGTTCGATCCATGATGGGGTTTGCTGGTCTGCCGATCTCCCTCTAGGGATATGCGCTCGAATCGGCTTGTTACCTTCTAAATAGAGTTCCGAGTAAGTCTGTAGCCAAAACACCATATGAGATATGGATAGGACGTAAGCCAGTACTCTCGCACCTTAGGGTTTGGGGGTGTCCGACTTATGTTAAACGTTTAATTACAGACAAGCTTGGACCTAGGTCTGACAAGTGTAATTTTATAGGATACCCAAAAGAGACCAAAGGGTATTATTTCTACCTTGCTGATGAGCAAAAGGTGTTTGTCAGCCTTAAGGCAATCTTTTTAGAAAAAGAGTTCCTTAGTGAAGGAACTGTTGCCTCTAAAGTCGAACTTGACGAAGTTCGACAGGTGGAAAAATCGACACATGTTACTGAACCTGAACCAGATTTGATTAGATCAGATCCGAAGCCCATTGATTATGCACCCTTAAGGCGGTCTGGTAGAGTACCACATCAACCAGACAGATACGATGGTTTCTTGGTCCGGGATGGTGATCCTGTCGAACTTGATGAAAATGATGAGGATCCGATCACCCACATGGATGCAATGCAGAGACCTGACTCTGAGAAATGGCTAGAGGCCATGAAATCCGAAATGGAGTCCATGAAGGTCAATGATGTGTGGACATTGGTTGACCCACCCGAAGGAGTAAAACCCATAGGGTGTAAGTGGGTCTTCAAAAGGAAGAGGGACGCAGACGGAAAGGTGGAGACCTATAAAGCCCGTCTGGTTGCCAAGGGATATCGTCAACATTATGGTATAGACTATGACGAGACGTTTTCTCCTGTGGCAATGCTCAAATCCATTCGGATTATGCTTGCGATAGCTGCCCATCTGGACTATGAAATCTGGCAGATGGATGTGAAGACAGCTTTCCTAAACGGAGAGCTGGACGAAGAGGTGTATATGATACAACCTGAAGGGTTCACATCCACAGATGAGTCTAAGGTGTGCAAGCTACAGAGGTCCATTTATGGACTTAAGCAGGCATCTCGGAGTTGGAACATACGTTTTGATAGGACGATCAAAACGTATGGCTTCGTTAAGAATGGAGAAGAGCCCTGCATTTATAAGTGGGCTAATGGTCCAGTAGTAGTATTTCTTGTATTGTATGTGGATGACATTCTCTTAATCGGGAATGATGTCCCTGCATTACAGGGAATAAAGATTTGGCTATCATCACAGTTCTCCATGAAGGATCTGGGAGAAGCTTCCTACATCCTAGGGATGAGGATCTATAGGGATAGGTCCAAAAAGTTGCTTGGCTTATCCCAGTCCACGTACATTGATACTATGCTGAAAAGATTCAGCATGGAAAATTTCAAGAAAGGCTATCTACCGATAGGCCATGGAATTTCTCTCTCGAAGAGGGATTGTCCGACAACACCTCAAGAGAGAGAGCGTATGGGTAGGATTCCATATGCTTCGGCAGTGGGATCTATCATGTACGCCATGACATGTACACGACCAGATGTGGCATACTCACTAGGGGTAGTGAGTAGATACCAATCTGATCCAGGAGAGAATCACTGGAAGGTTGTTAAAACCATCCTGAAGTATTTAAGAAATATTAAGGACCAGTGGCTTATATATGGTGAATCAGACTTGAGACTTATAGGGTTTACAGACTCTAGTTTCCAGTCTGATCGCGATGATAGCAAGAGTGTGTCAGGATTTATTTTTACCCTTAATGGTGGGGCTGTCTGCTGGAAGAGTTCCAAGCAGCACACTGTGGCTGATTCAGTATGCGAGGCGGAGTATATTGCTGCATCAGATGCTGCCAAAGAAGCGGTGTGGCTGAGAAAATTCATTACCGAGCTCGGAGTAGCACCCTCCCTTATTGGTCCAGTTCTGCTCTACTGCGACAGCTCTGGAGCCATTGCTCAGGCGAAGGAACCAAAGGCACACCAGCGGACGAAGCATATTCTGCGCCGCTACCATCTCATCCGGGAGATCGTGGATCGAGGTGACGTCGACCTTCAGAAGATCGACGGGAAGGAGAACCTGGCCGACCCATTCACTAAAGCCATTGCGGTGAAGGAGTTCAACGACTACAAGTCGAAGATGGGTATTAGATACTGCACCGATAGGCTTTAGGCCAAGTAGGAGATTGTTGAAAATAGTGTCCCAAAGCCAATCGTCAGTCTGTTGACGGTTGTGCTCCTTTTTGTATTAGTACATGAATTATAAATAAATAAAAGTTATTTTGGTATTTTTTTATCACAAATATTTCATCTTCTAATGAACTCCTGTGTTGTGGTGAAGTCCTTAGGACTATTTAGACTCGACAAAGGAAGATTTATCGCTTAGTCCTTAAACATGTTCGCGACCAAATGATACGTTGTTACCAAGGACGACAATGTTTATCGAGCATAGGTCGTTATGTGCCATATGGATTGGTTGTCCTCATAACCAAAGAGTGTGGAGACACTGGTATGGCATACAGGTGAGATGTAATGGTACATCTGCACTGAACGTGACCAACTCCGGAGCTATTTCTGCTGTCAAGATTTGCTCCGATGGGATATGGGTATAAATGTCCCTCCGACCTGAGACCACCACGGTGACTTGCAAGCAACTCACTGCACTTAGGCACTGGACTACCTGAATTTCTAATTCAGTGACGAAAGGTTGCTGGGTGTAGTCAAGTACTTGACTTGTCGGTGTGTGTGTCAAGATGGGATTGACCACTCCAGTTTAGGAGCTGTGTACAGTCATGTTTCAATTTAGCAAAATCTTGGCCACGGTAGTCCTAGTGAGGAGTCACAGGACTAATTGAGTTGAGCACGACTCGGATGATATCATCAGGGTTGACAGTTTAACCCTGAGTCATCCTAAACACAGGGGTCAAAAGGGATGAATTATACGGTAACCATATTCACGTAGGTTCTGAATGTTGCGATTGCGATTATTCGACCTATCCGATCGTCGGGTACCATTGCTAGATGGTCACTTCGATTAGTACAGAAATTAGTTCCTGTGCTACCGGCTTAGGTTCGAACCTGCGGGGTCACACACATTAGAGGTTCCTTTCTGATCTGATGGCTGATTATGAGTCTTATCTATCTGGGACTCTATGATTGAGAATTAGGATTCTCTAATCATGAGTTCCACACATTTTGGGTACCGGGATCAAAATTTTGAATTTCAAATTTTAAATTTGAAATTTGAACTCTTTGATCAGGGTTTGATATCGATGGTCTCTGATGCCTGATTGCCCATCGGATTTGGATCAATATTTATGAAAGGTTTAATTAATGATTTAATCACTAATTAACTCAATTTGATTGAGTAATTATTTTTGGATCAAGTCCAAATTGAATTGGATTCAGTTTGGATTGACCCGATTAGGTTAAATGTTGACCTAATCGCTAAGGTGGTTTAGTCCCTGATTTGATCAGGGGTTAGGTTTAGTTAATTTCTGATTTGATTAAGATTTTATTGAGCCTAATTAAGCCTAATTATATTGGGTTTAATCTGGTCTAATTGTGCTTAACCTATTTTAAACTAGGTTGGCTCAATTTGAATCAAACCACCTTGTTTTAAATTCCCTGCGACACCCAACTTCCTTGCACCCATTTGAATTCACGAGAAGAAACTTCTCATGAAATTTTTCTCACACAAAACTCTTCCCCACTCCCTCATTTGTGCATCATATAGATGGATAAAATAATTAGTTAGCCATTCAAATTCAAAGCATGTTTGAATTTGAATGGATAACTTATCACTTGCCCTTTCATCCTTATCTATTTTGTGCGCCACATTACTTACACGAGAAAAGGTTTCTCATGAAACATTTTCCATTCACAAAGAGCCACGCCCCTTCTCTTCTCACGCCCAAAAGGATAGGGATAAGTTGATTTTTGTTTGAATTCAAATTTGATTTGAATTCAAATGTGTAACCTCTTGTCTTTATCCTCTCACGCGGATAAGACACGTTCGATGTTGTTTTAAAAAGAGGAGAAAGGTGAGACGTGCATAGAAATTTTAAGAGAGAAACTTTGAGGCGTGAGGAAAGTTTCTACATAAGGTGAAGGTCCAAAACCTTCGAGAGAAAAAGAAAGAAAAGAGAGAAAATTGGGCGCAGGGTTTTTGGTGTGTACCCTAGGGTTTCTACCTAGGGTTCGGGAAGTGAGATTGGTGTGCCACGAGTGTCGTGAGTCCACCAAATTTTAGGGAGAGATCCATCAGCCTCTCAAGCAACTGTGTAGATAATCTGGAGCATCTGAGAAGTCGGCACACATCGATCGAAGGAGTTCGATAAACATCTGCCATCAAAAGGGTGAAATCACAAACTAGCATTCGTGAGGAGCTGATCAGACGGGAGCTTCGTATGGATGATCCACAGAGGTCAGACATTTGTGTGGCTACGACGTGATGATCAGAGCCCCCCGACGATGATCAGATTGCGGTGATCGACTATCCGCAAAAGGTGATGTGTTCTGAACACAGTACTATAAAACGTTTACTGATTCAAATTTGAATTTCAAATTTAAATGCATGCTGTTGTATCATATTTAGATCCTAGTGTAGGGTTAATTAGTATTAATTAATGAGATTAATTAATAATTCCGCTGTAAAATAGTAATTTTGAAAAAGTTTTAAAATTATCATTTTGCCCCTGCACTAAATTTTCGCTTCACATATTGTGTCTCAACCTTAAAAATCCTATGACTCCTCACTAGGACTACTTTGGCCAAAATTTTGCTAAATTGAAATACAGTAATGCATCATCTCTAGTTTTACTTGGAGTGATCAATCTCATCTTGACTCGTACTCAGACTTCACAAGTACTTGACTGTATCCAAAAATCTTCTGTCACTGAATTAATTCAGATAGTCCGACATCAAAGCACAGTGAGTTACTTGCAAGTCATCGAGGCAGCCTCAGGTCAGAGAGATACTTATACCCATATCCCATCAGAGCAATCATCGACAATAGAGTTCTCTGAAAGTGGTCATGCTCAGTGAAATGTACTCCTACAAATCATCCGTATGCTGTACTTGTATCACCACATACCTTGGTTAAGAGGATAACCAACCAATATGGCATACAATGATCTACACTCGATATAATTATCGTCTTTGTATCATTTGATCACAAGCAGGATTTAAGAACTACACGATAAATCCTCCTTTATCATTTTAGAAGTAGCTCTAAGAACTTCATCATAACATATGAGTTTATTTAAGAAGATGTATTCTTTATGATGAATCTTACTAGATAACATTTATCATTTTATAATTTATATACATATATGGAGCATAATCATCTGCAACCTAGATGATTGGCTTTAGGACATAATTCCCAACATCCTACATGAGATAGAATTATCATCACATATAATAACCAATTTGCACCCACTCCCTCACCCACATGGGATGCCCCAAATGAGCAAAGCTCTAAGTGTTGGTTGGCCTATAATAGAGAAAAATCTCAGTGCAAGTGGGAATACTTATATCTCATCAAAAAATAGGTTCGATTCGAATCCAATTCGAAGTTGGTTCGAAACGATTTCGAAAGACTGTCAATCCCAAACTCTTTAGGATTTTTGTACCAAGTCTAACTTAAATTTTGAACCCAATTAAGACTAATTAATTTCGATCTAATCTAAAATTTATCAGTACTTAAATTCAATCTTTCATATACTCTATGGATCATAGATCAAAAATTGTTCATTCTCGGGATCGAACCTAAATCTCATGTGTAGTGCTAGCTAGACATAGTCAACTCTTCAATCCCATTTGACCCATAACTTAATTCTCAATCAAGTTAGCTTATATATTCAATCAAGACAAGTACTTTCAAATTGGACATATAAATATAGGCTAATTTCTTCCTACTTTGTTTGACTTGTGTGCATGACTCTATAGGTTCAAACACTAAGCCGATAGCACAGGAACCAATTTCTGTACTAATCGAGATACCATCTAGCAATGGTTTTCGATATCTAGATAGGTTGAATTATCATAAAGAAATATTTTAAAACCCATAAACATAGTTACCACATAATTAATCCTTTTGACCTTGAATGCTCTAGGATGGTCTCAGGTTAACGTCAATCGAGATTGCTTCATCCGTATTATATTTCAACCTTTCAAATCTATCTCATGGATTACCCTAGCCAAGGCTTTGTTAAATTGAAATATAATGATACATCAACTCCAATAATTTGGAGGGGTCAATCTCATCTTGATCCACACACAGACTTCGCAGGTACTTAACTGTATCCAGTAGCCTATCGTCACTGTATTAGAAATTTAGATAGTCTGGCACCAAAGCACAGAGAGTTGCTTGTACGTCACTATGATGATGTCAGATCTGAAAGACACTTATACCCATATATTTTGTGAGCAGCTCTTGACAGCAAAACTCTCAGTAGGTGAGTCACTTGTTCCATGATGATATACCTCTACATCTCACTTGTATGCCATACCAGTATCACCACACTCCTTGGTTAAGAGGACAACCAACCCATATGGCATACAATAACCTCCACTCGATAAACATCATCATCCTGTAATGACATATCATTTGATCATGAACATATTTAAGAACTATATGATAAATCTTCTCTTTATCGCATACTAGTATAGTTTTAAGAACTTCATCATAACATAAAAGTTCAAGAAAGATGTAACTTTGTGATGAAAATATCAGAATAATTTTTATTTAATAATCAATAATTCATATACAAAGATGAACCCAATTATCACATGATTGGTTTTAAGATACAATTCTCAACAACTTTCACTTGGACTAAAGCAAATCGGGACAGTATCTTATACCCATCTTCTATTTGAAATCATCGAACTCTTTGATCTCGAGAGCTTTAGTGAAAGGGTCGACTAGGTTCTTCTTTCCGTCGATCTTCTAAATTTTGATGTCATCTTATTCACGATCTCTCTCACTAGATGATAGCGGTGCAGAATATATTGCGGTATTTGATGTAGCATTATATTCAACTTTGCATATAGAATCAGCCACAGTATGTTGCTTGAAACTCTTCCAGCAAGCAACTCTTCCATTCAGAGTAAATACGTAGCCCGACATGCTTTTGCTATCATCACAATCTGAGTGAAAACTGAAATCAGTATATTCCACAAGTTCAGATCAGTGTCTCCATAGATAAGCCATTAATCTTTAGTATTTCTCAAATACTTAAGAATTACTTTTGTAATCTTCCAATGTTTTCATCCGGATCAAATTAGTACCTACTCACTACCCCTAGTGAATAGGCCACATCCGACTTCGTACATGTCATAGCATATATGATAGATCCCACTGCCAAAGCATATGGTATGTTAGATGTGTGCCCTAGATGCCAGATTGGCTGACATATTCCTGTTGGGAAATGTGTCCCAAAAAGCCAATCGTCAAGCTGTTGACGGTTGAGCAACCAAGTATTGTAATTGATTTGTTAATAAATAAAATATATTTGGCATTTTCATCATAAGCTTTCATCTTCTAATGAACTCCGTTGTTATGATGAAGTCCTTAGGACTATTTAGATTCGATAAAGAGAGGATTTATCGATTAGTCCTTAAAACTGTTCATGACCAAATGATAGGCTGTTAATAAGGACGACAGCTTCTATCGAGCATAGGTCGCTGTAGGCCATATGGGTTGGTTGTCCTCTTAACCAAAGAGTGTGGAGACACTGGTATGGCATACAGGTGAGATGTAAGGGTACATCGTCATTGAACGTGACCAACTCCAGAGCATTCTGCTGTCGAGAATGTCTCTGATGGGATATAGGTATAAGTGTCCCTTAGACTTGAGATCGCCTCAGTGACTTGCAAGCAACTCACTGTGCTTTGGTACTGGACTAACTGAATTTCTAATTCAGAGATGGAAGGCTTCTGGGCACAGTCAAGTACTTGCGAAGTCAGAGTGTGATCGAGATGGGATTGATCACTCCAAGAGTTGGAGAAGAATGAGTCGCTGTATTTCAATTTAGCAAAACCTTGGCCAGGGTAATCCATCAGATGGATTTGATATTTTAAATACAATGTGGACAACCTGATCAGAGTTGACAGTTAAACTCTGGGGTGTCCTATGATCATTTTGGTCAAGGGGATGAATTATATGAAAACTATATCCGCATGGGTTCTAAGGATGTTGTTCTACACATTCGACCTATCCGATCGTCGGGTACCATTGCTAGATGGTCACTTCGATTGGTATAGGAATTTGTTTCTATGCTACCGGCTTAGGTTCGGACCTATGAGGTCACACACATTAGAGTTCATGATCCGATCGGATGGTTGATCAATGATTAAGAATCGTTCTAGGGTTAGATGATCAATACGATTGATATTTAACCCAGTGCAAGTGTTGCAGGAGGATCGATTAGCAATTTGATTGCTAATTGGCTTAATTTGATTAAGACAATGGGATGAGATTAAGTCTAATTAAATATGATTTAATTAGATTTGGTTTGGGCTTGATTGGATCAAGTCCAATTGGTTTATTGGATAAGCCAAGTGCAAGGAAAAACTAGTCCTAGTTCAACTAGGACTTGGGTCAATCTAATTTCTAATTTGATTAGAAAATTAAATCAGATTTAAATATAATTTAATCTGATTAAATTAGGTTCTTAATTGGGTTAAGACCTATTTTAATTGGGTTGATCTAATTTTGATTTGATTTGGTTTGGGAAACCAAATTAAAACAAGTTATGAGACAGAATCCTAGTAGGACTAGGATTCCACCTTGCGCCACATAAACCTTCTCCACGCCCTCTCTCTTATTCAATGCCAATCTCCACTTATTTTGTGCAACAAAAGCCCTCTTCCAGATCTCTCCCACGTTCACAAAAGGTCTCCTCTCTTCTTTCTTACATGGAAGGTGGTTTGGATCAAATCTAAAAGGAATAAGTTTGGATTTCGAATTCTATGAGATAGAGTTTTAGAAGTCCAAAACTCTTTCAATTTTGCACCGAATTTATCCAAATTTTTTTTGGAATTTTCATAGCTTTTAGGGTATACATTGTGCACCCTTTTCTTTTGATCCATGCATGAAAATATGGAGGAGGTGCTCAAGAGTTGGGCATCCCTTAACTTGTCATGTTTGGATAAGCCTTGACTAGGTGTTTGACCTAGACAAGGACTCTATCATATCTCTCTATATAAGATGAGTTTCTTCATAAAATTTAAGGGGGGGAGATAGATATTTGAGAGACCTTTCTGCCATCCAAAAATTAGAGAGAAATACCTTTGGGTCGTGGAGATATAAAAGACGCAAGTTTGGATGTCTAGAGAGAAAAATGTGAAGAAGAAGAGGGTCTTCTTCTAGGGTTTTTATTTTCATATCTTTCCTCCTTCCATCTTGAGTTTCCTGAGAGTGTCTCAGATCTGAAACTTCTCTTTCTACTTTCCATCTTTGGAAGAGTCCAAATCAAGAAGAAGGAGGCACCTGATCAACCATCAAAGAAGGATCAGCGCAGTACTAGCATACTGTGCTGATTTCTTGAAGCAGGACTTCTGATCGAGATTCGTGGGCTCGTGTGGACGACTCCTAGAGGCCGGATGCATGTGCGGCTTGCAACATCATCCTTAAGCCCGGATCAGCGAGGTTAGAGCGTCTAACTTGCAAGGTAATAGATCTGATCTATTGTTTAATACATACATTAGATGTGGTATAAAAACATGTTGATATGATCAACATGTAGTTCATGCTATATTTATATATTTTAATTTCTGATTTAATGCCATGTAATAATCATGTAATAGGATCTTAGATCTAGGGATTCTCTGGTTTTAGAAAATAAATTTTGATTTATTTTAGTCTTTCGCTGTATGATCTTGAAAAAGTTTCAAGATCTAACCCTGAAACCCTAGATCTGGTTCCTTCAATTTCTGTACAAATCTAAGGGCAAATTTATAATTTTGGCTATAAATCAATAAATGGGTTATTCTTCTATCACATTGTGTACATTATGTCTATGATACATCCTTTAAGTTAGTAGGAATGTCAATTCATATTTTCAAGAGTAGAAAATTTAAGACATGAATTTACATAACTAACTCATAAACAGCTCCTGACCATAGGATCATCACGAGGATGGTGATCGATCTGGAAGGTTGGTGTACGATCACTTCCTTAGGATAGATGTGTCTTGAGTCTACGATGTAGAGATATCAGAGCGAGAGTACAGGTATTCATTGAGAATGAGAGTACTGAGCGTGACCACCTCGAGCAGTCATAAGGAAGTCTACCTTCTGATCAATGACAAAGCTCGATGCTGCAGTTGTGTGTCTAGTTCTTTGACCTGAGGTGCATTGACAGTTCACCTTGAGTGTGTTATAGTTTGACTACACCATAACTCGGTCTCCTAGTCATTCGAAATTCTGAGGTGTATGTTGGCTGTAGCATATTCATTGTAGGAACTAGGTCGCACCAAGATGGGATCTATCAATCTCGGTAGATGAGAGGAGTAGTCCTATGATGATCGAAAGATTGAGTCCTTAAGCCCATGGTCATAACAGAGTGAAATAATGAAAAAGTGTTTTCCATTGGGGTTTCACATCGGACTCAGATCGATCAATTGATTCATATGACTGATGTTAGGTTTGACGAGTTCACCTTAACCCTAATTCAGTCGGGACTCATGATAGAGAAACTCAATCACATAGGTAGCTGCACCGAGAGGTTCATCTTTAGTTCTGATGGGTTGCCACCATATACTACTAGGTGTCACTGATGGATTTTGGAAGCAATTAGAATGATCTTAATGATCGATCATTCTAATTGTCTGAATCAGAAGAGTTATGATCCATCGAAATGAGTTTCGATGATGTCGATGATGAGATCATGACATGTCTCATTACCATACAAAATTGAATCTAACTAGGTCACACTAACAAGGGTTAGAATCTGGATGTCATCAATTGGGCTAGCCCAATTGATTTGGATTAGATCCAATTAGGTTCAAGGAAATCATGCTAGCACTCGATTGAGTCTAACTTTCTCTTCGTATAATCTTTTCTATCTCGACTGAGCCAAATATGATTTGACTCACCTAGAGAACCTCGAGAAGGTTTCTCTCAGTCTAAATGAAGCTTGTTCAGCTCAGAAAAGTCTTATCTTAATTCATGAGATGAATTTAAGATAACACCTGCTAATTTCTGTCACCTGCCATTTTTATTTTAGGACATCTGTCAAATGTTGATATATGGATCTTAAACTGAAGAGAGCTCATTGGAGGATTTTTATAGAGTGTCCACATGACAAAACCACATTAAATTGGGCACCATAATCAGATTATGGCATGAGCTCAATTGGATTAAGTGGGTGCCCCAAATGGATAAGGATGAAGAGTCCTGATTAACATGGACTAGTTGGCACCAACCCTTGCTTGTGCTTATCCAAAGTTGGTGCCAACATAGGAGAGAGGGTGGGGGTTCTTATCTAATATGATCAGATAACATCACTCCACCAATAAGAATTTTTTCAAAATTAATTAGAATTTTTTGATTGGCCGAATGATGTGGCACTGCGCAGCGCTGCAGGGTCTATATAAACCCTGCTTGTGCCTAGGGTTTTAAATTTTTGTGAAAAACCATCAAAGCAGCCACCCTCTTTCTCTTCTCTATGTCCCATCTGAAGTTATCTCTCCCCTCTTCATGTCCAAGGAGTTGGACATCCATCTGGCAAAGGTCCAAGGCATGGTGATGCCTTGAACAGGAAGGCTGCAGGACTTCTTCGACAGGCTGCTGCTCCAACTTCAAGAAGACTTTTGAAGATCTTTCTAATCAGATTTAATTCTAATTTTTGGAGCAGAGATTTGCGAAGAGAAGATGATCCAGATCCTATCTAAGTGGATACTGATAGAGGCCAGACAATTGCGTGGCTAAATCAGAACCTCAGGATTGCTGCGATCATCTATAGGGTAATCAGATTACCCTTGAGGTATTACTTGTTTCCTCATCCCTTTTAGATTTATTTTAAACTTAATATTAGATATGAAGATTAGATCTAGAGACTTAGATCTAAAATAAATATAGGATAAATTTTTTTAAAAATTATTCCACCTCAGATTTGATGAAATCTGGAAGATCCTATAAGAAAAAAGATGATTTTTTCTTCAACTGGTATCAGAGCTAGGTTGATGGCTCAGTTTCAGATCTAATTTAGATCTGATTTTAATTTTAATTTATCTAATATTAAAGGATTTCAAATATCACATCAGATATGATAGGATCTAAATCAAAAT
>NC_025999.2:44011555-44052772 GCF_000442705.2 Elaeis guineensis
AGATTGACTGGACTCAATTTCAAGGACTGGTTAAGGAACTACAAAATTATTCTAGATTTCAAAAAATTGACCCATGTCTTGGATCAGGACCCACCCGCCATGCCAGCATGTTCGACTGCTGAACAGAGAGCGTCTCTGAAAAAGTGGACGGATGATGATAACAAAGCAAGGTACTACATATTGGGTGCAATGTCTGATGACTTGTAGCACCAACATGAGAATATTTTGACTACCCATCAAATGTTGGCTCACCTACAAGAGTTGTTTGGTGAATAAAGTCGCGCAGCCAAGTATCAAATCTGTCAAAGACTTTTTAAGGCTAAAATGCGTGATGGGCAGTCAGTCCAAGATCATTGTTTGACAATGAACAAGAATCTTGAGGAGCTTAAGAAGCTCGGTATCATCTTAGACAAGGATTTTTAGATTGATGTGATCCTTCAGTCCTTGTCCGATGCATATGGTCAGTTCATCATGAACTTCCGTATGCATAAGATGTAGTGTACCTTGGCCGAGTTAATGAACATGCTGGTTACGACTGAACTTTCTTTGAAGAGTTCAAAAGGCTCAGTCCTTGCTGTGGAGCGGACTTCTTCCAAGAGAAAATCTTTTAGAAAGAAAAAGAAGTCTGTGAAGAAGCAGAAGGTGGATGGGAAGAAGAAGAAGACGGAAACGAAGAAGAAGGCTGCTGAAAAAAAAAATATTTTCACTGCCAATCAGATGGCCATTGGAAGTGAAACTGTCCTCAGTACCTGGCCACCCTGAAGAACAAGAAGGATGGTCCTTCTGGAGGTATGCTCATTTTAGAATCTAATCTTACGATTTCTTCTGCATCCAGTTGGGTGCTTGACTCTGGTTCTAGTGCTCATTTGTGCACTTCTATGTAGGATCTTGAGGAGAGCAGGAGGCTGAGGGATGGGGAGATGATCCTACGCATCGGGAACGAAGCAAGAGTTGCTGCTGTGGCCGTGGGAACCTACCCCTTGTGATTATCATTAGGATTAGATTTAGTTCTTAGAGATTGTTATTATGTGCCTGCAGTAAGCAGGAATTTGATTTCTGTTTCATGTTTAGCACAAGAAGGCTATGTGATTAGCTTTCATAAGGACCATTGTAACATATTTTATGAAAATAATAAAGTTGCAAATGGTTTTCTTATTAATGATCTCTATCAGCTATATATTGATGTATCTGTATTTAATATCGAGCAAAATGTGAATGCCACAGGAATTAAAAGGCCTAGAGATAGTCTAAATGATAGGTATCTGTGGCACCTAAGGCTAGGTTATATAGCAAAAGACAGAGTTAATAAATTGGAGAAATCCGAGCTATTGAGTCTATTGACTTTCAAGTCATATCCAGTTTGTGAATCATGCCTTCAAGGCAAAATGACCAAGCTCCTTTTTATGGGACATGGGGAAAGGGCCACAGACCTACTTGCCCTAGTACATATGGATGTGTGCAGCCCATTTGATGTGCCGGCTAGAGGCAACTATGTTTACTTCATTATCTTTACCGATGATATGTCTAGGTACGGGTATGTGTTTCTAATGAAACATAAGTCTGAAGTCTTTGAAAAGTTCAAAGAATTCAGGCATGAGGTAGAAAAATAAACAGGAAAGCCCATTAAGGTTCTTCGATCAAACCGAGGAGGTGAATACCTTAGTCGGGAGTTTTTAGACTATCTTAAGGATAATGGCATAGTCTCTCAATGGACTCCACCTGAAATGCCACAACTCAACGGGGTTTCAGAATGGAGAAATCAGACCCTATTAGATATGGTCTGTTCTATGATGAGCTTCACGAACCTCCCTAAATTTCTTTGGAGATATTGTCTCATGACAGTAATATATGTATTGAATAAGGTTCTCTCTAAAATCATTCCTACCAAACCATATGAGATATGGCATGGTAAGAAGCCAAGTCTTAATCATCTCAGAATTTAGGGTTGTCCGACTCATGTCAAGAGACAGCAGGCGGACAAGTTAGAGTTCAGGTCTTTTAGAGCTCGATTCATAAGATATCCTAAAGAGTCATTAGGATACTATTTCTATATTCCGGAAGACCACAATGTGGTTGTGAGTCGAAATGCTATTTTTCTTGAAAAATAATTTATTTAAGATGGTGGCATTAGAAGAATAATTAAGCTCAAGGAGAATGTCTCCCAAGAGCAATGAGCTAAAGAACCTGAGGAACCCAATCAATTAGAACCAGTCCTAGCACAACCTCTTCCACCTCATAAATCGACTAGGGTTTTCCGTTCTCCTAAAAGGTACTTAGGTACTATACAAGAGGATGTAGAGAAAATATTTCTCACAGAAAATGAGGCTCATGGTGATGATTCCAAGACCAATGATGAGGCGATATCAGATATCGACTCCGAGAAATAGTTAGAGGCAATGAGATCAGAAATTGACTCGATGCACTTAAACCAAGTCTGGACCTTGGTAGATCTATCTGAAGGTATTGTACCTATTGGGTGTAAATGGATCTTCAAGAGAAAGATAGGTGCAGATGGGAATGTAGAGACATTCAAGACTAGGCTCGTAGTGAAAGGTTATAGTTAGCGCGAAGGCATTGACTATCAGGATACCTTCTCGTCTGTAGCTATGCTAAAATCCATCCGCACATTGCTTGCTATTGCAACCTATTTTGATTATGAATATGATAGATGGATGTGAAAACGGCATTCTTAAATAGACATCCTGAGGAAGATATCTATATGGAACAGCTGCTTGATTTCACATCCAGTGATGATGATCACAAGGTCTGCAAGCTGCAAAAGGTCCATTTATGGACTTAAGCAAGCATCTCGGAGCTAGAATACCCATTTCAATGATGTGATCAAAATGTTTGATTTCATCAAGAACGAGGAGGAACCATGTGTGTTCAAAAAGGTTAGTGGGAGCGCAGTTGTCTTCTTCGTATTGTATGTAGATGACATCCTCCTAATTGGAATGACATTCCTATGTTGACCTTAGTCAAAGTATGGTTGTCTAAGGGATTCTCTATGAAAGATCTAGGAGAAGCATCCTTTATACTGGGTATTAAGGTCTATAGAGATAGACCAAATAGGATGCTAGGACTTTCACAGAAGATGTACATAGAGGCGGTGCTAAAAAGGTTTAGCATGAAAAACTCCAAAAGTGGTTTAGTACCTTTTAGACATGGTATTCATCTCTCCAAGAAGATGTGCCCTAGCACACCTAAGAAGATTGAACGCATGAGCAAGATCCCTTATGCTTCGGCAATAGGAAGCCTCATGTATGCCATGCTATGTACACGACCTGATATAGCCCATGCTGTGAGTGTCACAAACAGATATCAGTCGAATCCAGATGAAGAGCACTAGACTTTTGTAAATGTATCCTTAAGTACTTGAGAAGGACTAAGGATATGTTTCTAGTCTTTGGGAATGAAGAACTCCAGATTCAGAGATATACAGACTCAGACTTTATGTCTGATATAGATGATCGAAAGTTGACATCTGAGAGTCTGTTCATTTGCAATGGTGGTGCAGTTAGCTGGAAGAGTTCCAAGTAGACGATGATTACTGATTCCACCATGGAGGCAGAGTATATTGCTGCATCGGAAGCTGCGAAGGAGGTATTTTGGTACAAGAAGTTTATCGCAGAGCTTGGAGTGATGTCATCGGATGCCATCCCTCTTTACTGCGACAATAATGGCGCCATAGCCCTAGCTAAGGAGCCAAGGTCTCACCAAAAGTCTAAGCACATCGAGCGGCAATTCTATCTGATCCGTGATTACCAAAAAAGGGTTATGTCGAGGTCAAGAGAGTCGACTCCATAGATAATATGGTAGACCCACTGACAAACCCATTAGGCCAGCAAAAGATCGAAGCCCACCTTGAGAAGATGGGACTTAGATATGTATCCAGTTGGCATTAGGTCAAGTGGGAGTTTGTTAGATGTGTGCCCTAGATGCCAGATTGGCTGACACATTCCTGTACAAATCTAAGGGCAAATTTATAATTTTGGCTATAAATCAATAAATAGGTTATTCTTCTATCACATTGTGTACATTATGTCTGTGATACATCCTTTGAGTTATTAGGAATGTCAATTCATATTTTTAAGAGTTGAAAATTTAAGACATGAATTTACATAACTAACTCATAAACAGCTCCTGACCATAAGATCATCACGAGGATGGTAATCGATCTGGAAGATTGGTGTACGATCACTTCCTTAGGATAGATGTATCTTGAGTCTACGATGTGGAGACACTGGAGGGAGAGTACAGGTATTCATTGAGAACGAGAGTACTGAGCCGACCACCTCGAGCAGTCATAAGGAAGTCTACCTTCTCGTCAATGACTAAGCTCGATGCTGCAGTTGTGTGTCTAGTTCTTTGACCTGAGGTGCATCGACAGTTCACCTTGAGTGTGTTATAGTTTGACTACACCATAACTCGATCTCCTAGCCATTCGAAACCCTGAGGTGTATGTTTGCTATAGCATATTCATTGTAGGAACTAGGTTGCACCAAGATGGGATCTATCAACCTCGGTAGATGAGAGGAGTAGTCTTATGATGATCGAAAGATTGAGTCCTTAAGCCCATGGCCATGG
The DNA here is from genome assembly GCF_000442705.2 of Elaeis guineensis. Lineage (NCBI taxonomy): Eukaryota > Viridiplantae > Streptophyta > Magnoliopsida > Arecales > Arecaceae > Elaeis > Elaeis guineensis. The sequence continues at coordinate 44,016,143 of NC_025999.2, forward strand.
TAGAGTGAAATAATGGAAAAGTATTTTTTATTGGGGTTTCACATTGGACTCAGATCGATCGATTGATTCATATGACTGATGTTGGGTTTGACGAGTTCACCTTAATCCTAATTCAGTAGGAACTCATGATAGAGGAACTTAATCACACAGATAGCTATACTGAGAGGTTCATCTTCAGTTCTGATGGGTTACCACCATATACTGTTAGGTGTCACTGGTGAATTTTGAGAGCAATTAGAATGATCTTGATGATCGATCATTCTAATTGTCAGAATCAGAAGAGTTCTGATCCATCGAAAGGAGTTTCGATGATGTCGATGATGAGATCACGACATGTCTCATTACCATAAAGAATTGAACCTAACTAGATCATACTAACAAGGGTTAGGATCTGCATGTCATCAATTGAGCTAGCCCAATTGATTTCGATTAGATCCAATTAGGTTCAAAAAATCGTGCTAGCACTCGATTGAGCCTAACTTTCTCCTCGTGTAATTTTTTCTATCTCGACTGAGCCAAATATGATTTGACTCATCCAGAGAATCTTAAGAAAGTTTCTCTCAATCTAAATAAAGCTTGTCCAGCTCAAAAAGTTTTGTCTTAATTCATGAGATGAATTTAAGACAACACTTGCTAATTCCTGTCACCTACCATTTTTATTTTAGGACATCTATCAAATGTTGACATATGGATCTTAAACTGAAGAGAGCTCATTGAAGGATTTTTGTGGAGTGTCCACATGACAAAACTATATTAAATTGGGCACCATAATCAGATTATGGCGTGAGCCCAATTGGATTAAGTGGGCACCCCAAATGGATAAGGATGAAGAGTCCTGATTAACATGGACTAGTTGGCGCCAACCCTTGCTTGTGCTTATCCAAAGTTGGTGCCAACATAGGAGAGAGGGTGGGGGTTCTTATTTGATGTGATCAAATGACATCACTCCACCAATCAAAATTTTTCCAGAATTAATTAGAATTTTTTGATTGGTCGAATGATGTGGCACTGTGCAGTGCAGCAGGGTCTATATAAACCCTGCTGCGCCTAGGATTTTAAGTTTTTATGAAAAACCATCAAAGTAGCCACCCCCTTTCTCTTCTCTATGTCCCATCCAAATTTTCCCTCCCCTCTTCATGTCCAAGGAGTTGGACATCCATCTGGCAAAGGTCCAAGGCGTGGTGACGCCTTGAACAGGAAGGCTGCAGGACTTCTTCGACAGGCTGTTGCTCCAACTTCAGGAAGACTTTTGAAGATCTTTCTAATCAGATTTAATTTTAATTTTTGGAGTAGAGATTTATGAGGAGAAGATAATCCATATCCTACCTGAGTGGATACTGGTAGAGGCCAAGCGATTGCGTGGCTAAATCAGAACCTCAGGATTGCTGCGATCATCTACAAGATAATCAGATTACCCTTAAGGTATTACTTGTTTCCTCATCCCTTTTAAATTTATTTTAGACTTAATATCAGATATGAAGATTAGATCTAGAGACTTAGATCTAAAATAAATGTAGGATAAATTTTTTTTTAAAAATTATTCCATCCCAGATTTGATGAAATCTGAATGATCCTACAAGAAAAAAGATGATTTTTCCTTCATGGTATTCTACTCATGCACTCTCTCTCTCCTTAGGAGTTATTGGACAATCTTTCTTGGAAAGAGTGATTCTATGGCCTATCAAAAGATAGCTTTTCTTAGAATTATCCATGTTGAACTGCTTCAATAGGATGTCGATGTATGTGGTCTGAGATAATCCAAGCAACCTTCTAGATCTATCCCTATACATCTTCATCCCAAGAATGTAGGATGCTTCTGTCAAGTCTTTTATGGAGAACTATGATGATAACTATAGCTTCACACTCTGCAAAGCTGGGATGTTATTTTTTAGGAATAGTATGTCATCCACATACAGCACAAGAAAGATGACTACAGAATCGAAAGTCCACTTGTAGATGCAAGGCTCTTCTCCATTTCTAACGAAGCTATACATTTTGATCACCTTATCAAAATGCATATTCCAACTCCTAGATGTCTGCTTAAGTCCATAAATAGACCTTTTCAGTTTGCACACTTTTGATTCATCTGTGGATGTGAACCCTTCAGGTTGTATCATATACACCTCTTCTTCCAATTCTCCATTAAGGAAAATGATTTTGACATCTATCTCGTAATCTAAGCGTGCGATGATAGCAAGCATAATCTGGATGGACTTGAGCATTGTCATAGGAGAAAATATCTCATCATAGTCAATACCATAATGCTGACGGTAACTTTTGGTAACTAGACAGGCATTATAGGTCTCTAACTTCCCATCTTCTTTTCTTTTTCTCTTGAAAATCTATTTATACCCTATAGATTTTATCCCTTCGGACAGATCAACTAGTGTCCATACACCATTGATCTTCATGGACTCCATCTCGGATTTCATGATCTCAAGCCATTTCTGAGAGTTGGGCCTTTGCATGGCCTCCATATAGGTGATCGGATCTTCATTGTTCTCATCAAGTTCGGTGGGGTCACCATCCCAAACTAAAAAATCGTAGTATCTATCCGACTGATGCGGTACTCTACCAGATCTCTTTAATGGCACCTCTACTGGCTTTGAATTTGATTCACCAATCAAATTCAATTCTATATGTGTCGGTCCTTCCACCTCATGAACTTTATCAAGTTTAATTTTACAGACATTAGCTCCTTCACCAAAGAACTCTTTTTTCAAAAAGACTACCCGGCTGCTGACAAACATCTTTTATTCTGCAGTGAGGTAGAAGTAGTATCCTTTAGTTTTCTTTGAGTATCCTACGAACAAGCATCTGTCGGATTTTGGTCTAAACTTATCTGTCTTTAAATGCTTGACATAAGCTGGACACCCCTAGACCCTAAGGTGTGAGAGCACCGGCTTACGTTCAGTCCATATCTCATATAGAGTTTTATCGACAGACTTATTGGGCACCTTATTCAGAATATAATAGACATTTCTAGAGAATATCCCCAAAAGAAGATTGACAGACTCACAAAGCCCGTCATAGATCGGACCATGTCTAACAAGGTTCGATTTCTCCTCTCCGACACCCCGTTATGTTGTGGTATTCCAAGAGGGATCCACTATGAGAGAATCTTATTTTCTTCCAGATATGTCAGGATCTCACTGGTGAGGTATTCACCTCCTCGATCTGACCAAAAGATCTTAATTGCAGTTTGTTTCTCTACTTCAGCATAGAATCGTTTGAACATTTCAAATGATTCTGACTTATGCTTCATAAGATAGACATATGCATATCTCGATAGATCATCTGTAAACGTAATGAAGTAGTAGTATCCTCCTCTGGCACTTATGTTCATAAGCACGCATACATCAGTATGTATTAAACCTAGGACATCGCTGGTACTTTCACTTTTTTTCTTAAAAGTGACTTAGTTATCTTACTAAGTAGACAGGACTCACAGGTAGACAATGATTCACAATCATCTATCTCAAGGATACATTCTTTGATCAACCTGTCAATTTTATTCTTATTCACATGACCAGATCTACAATGCCAAAGATAGGATTCAATGACATTATCTAATTTAGGGTGTTTGCTAGGTGTGCACATTATACTAACAGGTCATGATATTATATATATGTCATGTTTTAATTGTCCACGCATAATTATAGTATCATTCATAATGATATCACAAAAATCATCTTTTATTATAAACTTATAACCAAGTTTGGTTAAAAAAGCCAACAGAGATGACATTCATCAAAAAGAAGGGACAATAATGACAATCATCTAACATGACACTACTGGATTCGAAGATAAGCTGTAAAGTTTTTAAGGCTAAAACTGGAACAAGACTTCCATCTCCAACGTTAAGGAACCACTCGCCCTCTTGAAACTTTCTACTTACCTGCAGTTCTTGCAATGAATTACATATATTAATAGGACTTTCGGTATCTAATACATAGATAGTAGTATCACAAATCAAGAAATTATAAGGTGTTATCATATAAGTACCTTATGAAGCAACCACTTGCTTCTTTCTCTTGTTTTTAGGCCTGTTTGGATCAAGGGTGGCTATGTAAGTAGAATAATTCTTTTTTCAATGACCCAGCTTTTTACAGAAGAAGCACTCTGTCTAACTCTTATCAATTTTTGATGGTTTGCTCTGCTTGAGATCGACGATATGGGATTTCTACATCTTTTTTTTCTTTCCTCTCCTGGAGGATCGATGCCCTGCAGATGAACCTTCCACTAAATTCATTGGCTCCTTCTAAAGCTGGTGATCCTTCTCAAAAGTCTGTAGTAACCCTAGCAAACCATGGTAGTTTACCATAGGCTTCATCATTCTATAATAATCGAGAAGGGTTAAGTAGGATTTCGATAGCGAATTAAAGATAGCATTCTTGTCTAACTATTTATGCAACGAAAAGCCAAGTTTGCTAAGACATTCAATCTGCTCAATCATGTATAATACATGATCGATGATTGAAGCTCCCTCTTGCATACGAGCATTGAACATTGTGTAGGAGATTTTGTGTCTCTCCACATTCTCAGGGATGTCGAAGGACTCATTCAATATTTAAATGATCTCCTCTGGCTGTGCATCCTCGAACTTACGACTAAGTTCGTCGTTTATGGCTATCCTCATCACATAATGCATAGTCGTGCGGTTATTGAGCCACTTCATGTAAGTGTCTCTCACGGTACGAGGAGTATTTGCTACAGATTCTTCAGGTGCCTGATCCATAAGGATGTACAAAATTCTCTCATGCTCCAAGATAATCTTCAAGTTTTGATACCAGCTATCGATGTTGGGTCTGGTGAGCCTATCGCTATCCAACAGTGTACGAAGGGATAGTGTGTTGGCCGTAACTAAAAGGAAAAGATATTAGCCTATTAGTATATGAATTATTTTTAATCCTAAAGATATGGATTTTAGTCTAAAGATCCTCTCACTATTTTTATGAATTGATAGCCTCTACCTCCAACTCGAAGAATTACACTAATTCCTTAGCGAGTACTAGAATCCACATGGACTGCATTCGGATCTGAGTGTGGCTCGGCCAACCCTAGTACATCCATAGGTAGGTTCATAACCAATTATTTTTTCAAACAACTTCTAGCATAGGTTTTATCCCAGGCTCCCTTCAGCAGGCGTGTGGTGCCTCCACTGAAAATTTTGGTTAGGTCCAACCATTAACATGACACACCAAGTGCATCCAACAAATGGATGTCCAGGCCCGAGTGTGGCTCGATCAATCTGAGCATTGATCTGAAGGTATATCCTGATGGTCATATGATGAATGACAATTTCAATATGTAATAGACACCGGGCATGTGGCGCCTCCAATGCCTATTTGAAATATTGGACTCATTATCACGTACCTTAATGGGAGGTAATGACTAAGTTATCTGATAACTTTATCACTTTATGGACCTAATAATTTAGAAGATTTGATTTCATTGATCTAAGAATAAGAGAAGAAGTCGACCTGCAAGCTGCAAATCCTCCCACTGACTTTACCAAGTCATGTAAAAGATTAGACACAAGCTGGTCTAAAGGCACCTAAATCAGTCACACTGATTCACCTTAATGGCATGGGTCTACACAAATTGACGAGTGACCTGATCAAAATATAATTTACTATGTTGGCCAGGTAAGTGAGATCAATGGGAGGGATATGCCCTTAACTCACCGTAGATGCATCTAGGTGAATAGCTCTCAAATAAAAATCACTTGATCGAATCTGCCAAACTTATCTTAGACATCAACTGATTGATTAGTTTCGATTTGGTTCACCAAAAGATTTAGGCTCAACCATGGAGCCATAATCATGGTCCATTTATTAGGGTCAAACACATAGACTTGATCAAACTACAACTACTGAGATTGATTTAGAGAAATACTGATATGATCTAATTCAATACTTGATTAGATTTAATCAATTTCTCTATATGGTCTATATGTGTTTTTAACCCTAGGTCTAACCCATTAGAAAAACCTGATTCATGCTAACCCTTTGCCCATCATTTTATGTGGTGCCTTAATGATCTTCAATTCTCAAATCTAGATCATTCAAAATTTAATTCATAATTAAGTATATGAAATGTGTGTTTCAGTCTGTAGAACAATTCTACAAGGGTTTCAGGTGAAGCACACCATATGTTTCAACACATGAAAATAAATTTTTATAATATGTTTAACAATTAAACATGCATAGGTATGATCTAAACTTCATACATACATCTCATATATCATGACAACCTTTAGATCAATACCGATTACATCATATATAACATATAATTCAGATCTAAAATAATTTTATATCTGAATTTCATCCTATTATAATTGTTGGTGCAAAAATTCGCTTGCGCCGGAGAAGCTGGAGTCGAGGGAGTCGTGGTCGTCGTCGGGACCTGCAAAGGAAGTCTAAACCGGAGGTGGGGTTGCTCCGGCAAGACCCTCCGATGCTCAAGTCAGTTCTCTGCCTCAACAAGAATGGAGTGCTCGAACGGAGAATTTAGCAGAGTTTTGAGATAAAAATGAGAGCTTATTGAATAATGTATCTGGGGTCCCCTTTTTATAGGCGGAGGGCTCAACAGACTGATAGCGACGTTCATAACGTCTTGTAGTGGGCCGCCCACCGTCAGGAGGAATTTGTTGCGAGGAGTAGTGGAGTAGACCCGTGGCCCTCACTGCAGCGCGCCACGTGGAGTCTGCTGCAGGGAGTGGAGCGGCGTCTGTTGTCGCGACTTGCCAGCGGATGGAGGAATCACGCAGTATCCATTACAGAAGGTGGAGCAGGATCGTGGGTATCATAACGGTCTGCTCGGGAATAATGGAGCCGCCGGGATCCGTCGCAGGAAGTGGGGCAGAGTCGTGGACGTCATAGCGGTCTGTTAGGGAATGATGGAGCTACACGGAATCCATCGCAGGAAGTGGAGCAGGATCGTGGTGGTTGCTGTGTTGCACCAGAAAGTGCAGATTCGTCGACTGAAGTTCGGCAGTGGTCGGAGCTGGTGACGGAGCCTGGCTCCCGTAGGAGCCCGGGTGGAGCCCTCTTTGTGATTGAAGTTGTGGGCGGAGCCCGGCTCCCGTAGGAGTCCGGGCGGAGTCCCCTGTAATTAAAGGTAGGTGCGAAGTCCGGCTCCCGTAGGAGTCCGGATGGAGCTTACCGGCAGTTGAAGTTGGCGATGGAGCCCGGCTCCTGTAGGAGTCCGGGTGGAGTCCTCCTTGAGGTCGGAGTCGTGGGCGGAGCCCGGCTCCCGTGGGAGTCCGGGCGGAGTCCTCTCGAAGTTGAAGTCGTGGGCGGAGCCCGGCTCCCGTAGGAGTCCGGGCGGAGTCCTCTTGGAGTTGAAGTCATGGGCGGAGCCCGGCTGCCATAGGAATCTGGGCGGAGTCCCCTGCAATTAAAGTTAGGTGCGAAGTCCGGCTCCCGTAGGAGTCCGGACGGAGCTTACCGGCAGTTGAAGTTGGCGACGGAGCCCGGCTCCCGTAGGAGTCCGGGCGGAGTCCTCCTTGAGGTCGGAGTCGTGGGCGGAGCCCGGCTCCCGTGGGAGTCCGGGCGGAGTCCTCTCGGAGTTGAAATCGTGGGCGGAGCCCGGCTCCCGTAGGAGTCCGGGCGGAGTCCCCTGCAATTAAAGTTAGGTGCGAAGTCCGGCTCCGTAGGAATCCGGACGGAGCTTACCGGCAGTTGAAGTTGGCGACGGAGCCCGGCTCCCGTAGGAGTCCGAGCGGAGTCCTCCTTGAGGTCAGAGTCGTGGGCGGAGCCCGACTCCCGTGGGAGTCCGGGCGGAGTCCTCTCGGAGTTGAAGTCGTGGGCGGAGCCCGGCTCCCGTAGGAGTCCGGGCGGAGTCCCCTGCAATTAAAGTTAGGTGCGAAGTCCGACTCCTGTAGGAGTCCGGACGGAGCTTACCGGCAGTTGAAGTTGGCGACGGAGCCCGGCTCCCGTAGGAGTCCGGGCGAAGTCCTCCTTGAGGTCGGAGTCGTGGGCGGAGCCCGGCTCCCGTGGGAGTCCGGGAGGAGTCCTCTCGGAGTTGAAGTCGTGGGCGGAGCCCGGCTCCCGTAGGAGTCTGGGCGGAGTCCCCTGCAATTAAAGTTAGGTGCGAAGTCCGGCTCCCGTAGGAGTCCGGATGGAGCTTACCGGCAGTTGAAGTTGGCGATGGAGCCCGGCTCCCGTAGGAGTCTGGGCAAAGTCCTCCTTGAGGTTGGAGTCGTGGGCAGAGCCCGGCTCCCGTGGGAGTCCGGGCGGAGTCCTCTCGTAGTTGAAGTCGTGGGCGGAGCCCGGCTCCCGTAGGAGTTTGGGCGGAGTCCCCTGCAATTAAAGTTAGGTGCGAAGTCCGGCTCCCGTAGGAGTTTGGATGGAGCTTACCGGCAGTTGAAGTTGGCGACGGAGCCCGGCTCCTGTAGGAGTCCGGTGTTGCTCCTAGATTGATTTTGATGATTACAAAGCAGATTGAAGGGATACAAATATTTTAAATTGAAAAAGTCTTTATGCTCTTCAAGGGCAAAATCATAATTTTACTAAAATCCTGATTTGATAATATCATTTGGTAGAACAAATGATTTGTAAACTATTGGTGAAAATTTCATTATTTTTGGACTTATATTTTTGAAGTTATGAAGGTTTGAAGTGCATGAGTCGACTCATGAGTCAACTCATGGCACTATGAGCTGATTGGCATGCAAAAATTTCCCATGGCACGTTGGATTTTTGGCTTGGCACGACCTGTGAGTCGACTCATGAGTCGACCCACAAGGCATGAGTCGACCCTCATGAGTCAACCACTGCTGATTTGAGCCAAGAAATTCCAGAAACCACATCTCTGGTCTTTGCAACAGAAGTCGACTCATGAAGTCGACTCCTGAAGCATGAGTTGACTCATGAGTCGACCCCTGCGGCGAAAAATGTCAGCAACGGCTATTTTTTTGCCCGTTTTAATTGCCTTTTATGCTTCCTAAAAATGCTCTAACGGCTCTTTTTCTGCCTAATATGTTTTCTCTTGTTTCTTATTGCTATAAAATGTTTCAAATGGTGAAAGAAATTACAGATCAAACGAGAGATCAAAAACAATCGAGAGGATCCAAAATACATGAAGTGATCAATGAGATATTCGAGAGAAAAAGAAAAGAGGATCCAAAAATCTACACGAGAGATTGTGAAATAGATTCAAGAGCATTCAAAGAGAGGATTTTTCACGCCTATTGTTCAACCTTGATCAAGAGATCTTTCAAAGCCTTCAAGAAGTCCTCAATCAAAGATCATCCTCTTCTCAAGCATTCATTCAAGCGTTCATCCACCTTGAGAAAATCCAAAAGGGGTTTCTTCATTTGAGTAAAGTATTTTTATTATTATATTTGCTCATTTAAGGAGCTGTTATTGTATTAATTTGTGCTCTAAGCTATTTTACTCTTTGTGAGTATTTGTTCTTGTTTTTGGAGGATTTTCAAAACAAGAGAAGGTTGATCCGAACCTGAAATCGGAGTGTTTTGGGTTGACTTGTACCCAGGAAACAAGAAGACTAGCTTGGGATAGCTAGTGTCGGAGTTTCCGACGTTTTGTATTCGGGTTGAATACAAGTATAGTGGATTAAAATTCCCAAGTAGGAGCTTGGGGAGTGGATGTAGGTGCAAGGTTGGCACCGAACCACTATAAATCCTTGTGTTTGTGGTGTGCTTTATTATTTCTCTTTAATTCTTTATTATACCCTTGCATTCCCGCTTTAGGTAATTAATCTTGAATTAAAGTCTTTGTTCTCATTCATCATAAGTAATTAATTAAGCCTAAAATTTTTAGAAACCCAATTCACCCCCCCTCTTGGGTTGCATAGCTGGGCAACAAGTGGTATCAGAGCCCGGTGCTCTAGCCCTTCTTTGATCTAACAATCAAAGAGCCAAAGATCTATGACAACCCATGTAGGTACTTCTCTAGTCGAGGGGCAATCTACAAACCGACCTCCACTTTTCAATGGGTCTAATTACACCTATTGGAAAGCTCGGATGAAGATATTTATACAAGCACTCGACTATGATATGTGGAGTATCATAGTGAACGGTCCTCACACACCCACCAAGATTATAGATGGTGAGGAGTCAACCAAACCCGAGAAAGAATGGGATGAGGTTGACAAGAAATTGGCACAATTAAATGCCAAAGCTATGAATGTTCTTTATTGTGCACTAGATGCAAATGAATTCAATCGCATTTCTACTTGTGCATCTGCTAAAGAAATATGGGATAGGTTAGAAGTAACCCATGAGGAAACAAATCAAGTAAAAGAGACTAAAATAAACATGCTAGTGCATAAATATGAATTGTTCAAAATAGAGCATGATGAGTCCATAACTGCTATGTTTACTCATTTTACTGATATAATTAATGGTTTGAAGAGTCTTGGCAAATCTTATACTAACAGTGAGCTTGTAAGGAAGATTCTCAGGTCATTGCCAAGAACTTGGGAAGCCAAGGTGACTGCCATCCAAGAAGCAAAGGACTTGAACACTCTACCTCTAGAAGAGCTTCTTGGATCCTTGATGACTCATGAACTTAGCATGAAGCAACATTAAGAGGATGAAGTCAAAAAGAAAAGAACCATTGCCCTCAAATCCACAACTTCGTCTGATTATGAAACGGATGACACTGAAGATGAAGAACAGGATGAAGAGATGGCACTCATCACCCGAAAATTTAAGAAGTTTCTAAGAAAAAGGAAAAAGAGATGAGAAAGAAGTTCACAAAAGGGAAACAAAGCAAAGAAAAAGAGAAAGATCAACCCCTTATATGCTACGAGTGCAAGAAGCTGGGACATTTCAGATCCGAATGTCCACAACTGAAGAAAGGTCCCAAAAAGTTCAAAAAGAAAGCAATGATGGCGACTTGGAGTGCGAGTGATGACTCAAGCTCCGATGAGGAAACCTCAACAGAACAAGCCAACCTGTGCCTGATGGCACACGAAAATGAGGTAACTTCTGAATCCACTAGTGAATTTACTTTTGAAGAATTGCATGAAGCTTTCTATGATTCAATTGATGAATTAAAGAAACTAGGGAAGAAAAACAAAGAACTAAAATTGAAAAATTAGTCCTTAGTAAAACAAACTGAAAACCTTTCAATTGAAAAATCTACCTTAATTCAAGAGAATCAAAACTTAAAGAATGAAATTAACAAGCTGAAACCTATAGTAGATAAGTTCACCTTAAGTTCAAACAAACTAAATATGATCCTTGATAATCAGAAAGCTATATATGATAAGGCTGGACTTGGCTATAAACCTCTGAAGAAACAAAAATTTCTGAAGGATATGTATGTAAATTATTCAAGTAACAAGTCTACAAATATTACTTGTTTCAAATGTGGAAGAATAGGACATAAATCATACACATGTCTTATTAACAAATATGCAAACACAAAGAAAATATGGGTTCCAAAAGGAACCATTTTGACTAACCTAAAAGGACCCAAGAAAGCTTGGGTACCTAAGACAGAAACTTGACCTTTGCTTGCAGGTGTGTCTAGCATCCCAAGAAGGAAACAGGAAATGGTATCTTGACAGTGGATGCTCGAGACACATGACTGGTGATGAATCACAATTCATCACGCTTGATGCTAAGGATGGAGGGATGGTCACCTTTGGAGATAATGGCAAAGGAAAGATCATCGGGATAGGTAACATTGGTATCACTCCCTCCAAATACATTGAGAATGTTTTATTAGTTAAAGGTTTAAAGCATAACTTACTTAGCATTAGTCAATTCTGTGATAAAGGGTATAAAGTAGTTTTTGAATCATCTGTTTGCATTGTGACTAGTCCTATTAACGATGGCATTAAATTTATAGGACATAGGCATGGCAATGTTTATATGGTAGATTTAAATGATTTAGCCAAATTAGACATGCAATGCCTAGTATCCTTAAATGCTAAAATTAATGAGACTAGTTGGCTGTGGCATCGTAGACTTGCACATATTAGCATGCATTCTCTTTCAAAATTAATTAAGAAAGATTTAGTTCTTGGTTTGCCAAAACTGAATTTTGAAAAGGATAGAATTTGTGATGCATGCCAATTAGGTAAACAAACTAGAGTTTCATTTAAATCCAAAAATACTGTTTCAACTTCTAGACCTTTAGAGCTCTTACATATGGACTTATTTGGACCAACTAGAACCACTAGTCTAGGAGGAAAATGATATGGCTTTGTAATTATAGATGATTACTCTCGTTTTACTTGGGTTTTCTTTTTGGCACATAAAAATAAAATTTTTCATATTTTCACTAAATTTCATCGAAAAGTCACTAATGAAAAAGGTTTTTCAATTCAAAATATTAGAAGTGATCATGGAACTGAATTTGAAAATCAAGATTTTGAAAATTTTTGTGATGAAAATGGAATTGGCCATAACTTCTCTGCTCCTAGGACACCCCAACAAAATGGGGTAGTTGAAAGGAAAAACAGAACCTTAGAAGAAATGGCCCGTACCATGCTTTGTGAAAGCAACCTTCCAAGATATTTTTGGGCGGAAGCAATTAACACAGCATGTTACATTTTAAATCGTGCCTTAATTAGACAATTTTTAAAGAAAACCCCCTATGAACTTTGGAAAGGGAGAAAACCAAATATTGCATATTTTCATGTTTTTGTTTGCCGATGTTTTGTATTAAATAATGGCAAAGAAAAACTTGGTAAATTTGATGCAAAATCAGATGAAGCAATCTTTCTAGGTTACTCCTCCACTAGTAAAACATTTAGAGTTTTCAACAAAAGAACTTTAATAGTTGAAGAGTCCATACATGTTGTTTTTGATGAATCTAACGATCTTCCTTCAAGGAAGAATGAGGGTGTTGATGATGCAGATCCACTAATAGAAGATATGAAGGAAATCACTCTGAAAGATTCAGCAACTCCAGAAGACAAGGATCAAGAAGACGAACAAAATGAGAGAGGTGAAGAAATTCAAGAACAACCTCAAGGTACAAATGACCTACCCAAGGAATGGAGGTATGTTCACAACCACCCTAAGGAGTTAATAATTGGTGATCCTATGCATGGGGTAAAAACCCATTCTTCACTTAGAGATGTAGTTAATCATTGTGCTTTTGTATCTCATCTTGAACCTAAAACTTTTGAAGAAGCTGAAAATGATCATAATTGGATTAATGCAATGCAAGAGGAACTTAATCAATTTGAAAGAAATAATGTTTGGACCTTAGTATCAAGACCTAAAGATTATTCAATAATTGGCACAAAATGGGTCTTTAGAAACAAATTAGATGAGCATGGAAATGTAATTAGAAATAAAGCAAGACTGGTTGCTAAGGGATATAATCAAGAAGAAGGAATTGATTTTGATGAAACCTTTGCACCTGTTGCTAGATTAGAAGCTATTAGACTTCTACTTGCATATGCTTGCTTTATGAAATTCAAATTATTTCAAATGGATGTTAAAAGTGCATTTTTAAATGGATATATCGCTGAAGAAGTATATGTAGAACAACCCCCTGGATTTGAAAATCATGCTTTTCCTAATCATGTCTTTAGATTAAATAAAGCTTTATATGGATTAAAACAAGCACCTAGAGCATGGTATGAAAGGCTAAGCAAATTTCTACTAAATAATGGTTTTTCAAGAGGTAATGTAGATACAACCCTATTTATTAAAAGAAATCAAAATGATATGCTAGTTATACAAATTTATGTTGATGACATAATTTTTGGGTCTACTAATGAATCCCTTTGTCAAGACTTTGCTAAGCTTATGCAGGGGGAGTTCAGATGAGCATGATGGGAGAACTCACCTTCTTCCTCGGACTCCAAATCAAACAATCAAAAGAGGGAATCTCCATCACCCAAAGCAAGTACACCAAGGAACTACTCAAAAGATTTGGAATGGAGAACTGCAAACCAATTGGCACACCAATGAGTCCCTCATGTAAGCTTGACAAGGATGATGAAGGTAAAAGTGTAGACTTAAAATACTATAGAGGTATGATTGGTCATTATATATTTAACTACAAGTAGGCCTGATATCATGTTTAGTGTTTGTTTGTGTGCTAGATATCAATCTAATCTAAAGAATCTCATTTGAATACTGTTAAAAGAATCTTAGATACTTAAATGGTACCAAACTCTAGGGTTATGGTACTCTAAGACTCACAAATTAATTTATTAGGATATTCAGATGCTGATTTTGCTGGATGTAAATTAGATAGAAAAAGCACAAGTGGAACTTGCCAATTTCTTGGAGTTAACCTAATCTCATGGTTTAGCAAGAAACAAAATTCGGTGGCACTGTCTACGACTGAGGCCGAATACATTGCAGCCGGAAGTTGTTGTGCTCAAATCTTGTGGATTAAGCAACAACTCGAAGACTTTGAATCAAACTTAATGAAACACCAATAAGATGTGAAACACAAGTGCCATAAATCTATCTAAAAATCCAATTCAACACTCAAGATCCAAACATATTGAAATAAGACATCATTTATAAGAGAACATGTTCAAAAAAAAATATAATTCTTGAATATGTTTGCACTGAAAACAATTAGCTGATATCTTTACAAAGGCCCTTAGTGAGGATAGATTCTGTGAAATTAGGAGAAATCTAGGAATTCTAGATCCATATGCCTAAACTTTTCTCAATTTCCAAGATTTATCTTAGAGCTCAATTTCTAACATCTATCCTGATCCCAAAAGCTCAAATTTATCATTCCAAAAACTTATCATTGAGCAAAACTCTTTCTCCCAAAATTTCAATTTTTCTGGAATTTATTCATATTTTTTTGAATTTCTGAACTTCATGAGTCGACCCCCATGAGTCGACTCAATGGCAAACTTGTTATTTCCTAAACTTCCCATGGGCTCATGTTTTTATACTGGACCCTGTTCGTGAGACGACTCATCTTCTCATCGTCCTCCTTCCAAAAGCCTCTTCTCCAATTCTTTTTGCTCCAAATCCAAGGATTTATTTCGAGGCAATTCTCCCTCCTCCTCTCCACCAAAAATCGCCACCTTGAAAAGGGATTTTTTGTGCTTTCTCGCATTGTTTGGCGCGGTTGGACGTGCCTAGACTTCACTGATCTTCCCAAATCCACTTCTTTCTCCACCAAAATCCCTCTTCACTCTCTTGTGATCCCTCCTCCACTCATCAAGTCTCCTTGCCTGCTACTATATTGAATATGGCTCCAAAGATGAAACTTCCCCAAAGAAGAAAGTCAATCCGTGAGCCTGAAGAAATTGTCCGAAAGAAAAGGCAAGCTGTCAGTCTTCCAGTGCTCCCACTCCAGCTTCAGTATCTGCTCAAGGTCCCCTCAATCCTTCTAAGCCCCAGTAAGAATCCTCTTTCTGATAGAAAAGTCGAAACCGGGAAGAATATAGATTTTCGGTTCTTTGAGAAAGAGGGCTTTACTTTGCAAGTAAGATTAAAAACCAAGGATGGGAATCTACTGCTCCCTTAAGGAAGTCACCTATGTTGATCTAGTTAGAGAATTCTACCAGAACCTACATTATGGAAATGGATCAGTGACTTCAACAGTCAAGGGAATTGATATCTGCTTGGATTCTAGGATATTGGGAGAAATACTTCAGTTGCCTAGTGAAGGTTACTCTTATATGGAACTCCCAGTAAAAGAAGAGGGGATCAGAATTATTTTAGGAGAAACTTATTCAGGGAGTTTAAACAAATTGGAAGCAAAGATTTTATCCATTGAGATGAGGATCCTGCATCAGATGGTAACGAAGCTCTTCTTTCCTAGGAGTGGTAGACATGACTTACTTTCCAGCAGAGATGTATGTATCATGTTTCATGTCATCACTCAGACCCCCCTGAACCTCCCTGCACTTATGATAGAGGCCATGAGAGAAACTTTGAACAGATCCAAGGCACACTTGCCTTATGGTATGGCCTTACTAGAGTATTTAGGAGGTTTGGAGTTAGCTATGAGGGGGAGGCTTCTACTAAGCTCTCTCATGTAGACACTTTCAACCAACACACCCTGCACCGAATGGGATTTACAAAGACTGATGGTGGTTGGATCAAGGGATCTGAGGAGAGAACTGAAGAGAACTGAAGAAAGAACTGAAGATAGAGCTGAAGACAGAACTGAAGGCAGAGTAGAAGAAGAAGGTCCATCATCTCCTGTCCATGACTTCAGGGCAGCATCACCAATATCCAGTTCATTCCTGATACAGAGGCTGGCCCTTCAGAGTTTACTAGGATGCCCACACCAATGTATCAGCCAGAGAGCAGAGCACCTCATTCAGAGTTCAGACTGGCTGACGATCAGATCGAGCATATATCACAGCGTGTGGCTTCTTTGCTCTCTAGTCAGTGGAGTAGTACTTCTTTTGCACCAGGAGCCACCTCTTCTGATCAGACCATTACTCCCCACATCTCCACTGTGTTTCAGATGATATCAGATCAGTCCATCCGGATTCAGCAGCTTGAGGACACAGTCTGGAGACTGACTGGCAGAGTTCTAGACTTGCAGGGGCAAGTCCTTGCTTTGGCCCATCCCAAGCCACAGGAGTCAACTATTGAGGTCACAGACCTCACTGCAAAGGCTGGCAGGCTCAGAGGAGCACTAGAAGGTGGATATGAGTTACTGAGGAAAGAGATCCGAGGATCGAGTGAGCATGCAACCACTCAGTTCACTACTCTACTTCAATCTGTTTCCAGAGCACTGAACGTACTTGATTCTATCAGACTCACCCTTTCTATTCAGTCCTTAGCATCTCAGCATACTCAGCCTCCCAGTTCATCTCACTCTCCTGCTCGTGCCAGAGGCAGACGGGGTAGAGGACGCACTTCTGATCCATCAGCTTCTTATCTCATATCTGATGACTCCGATCCTTGACTTGTCTTGATCATTACTAGATCCTGGGTGTTAGTGTCTTGTTCTAGGATCTGTATTTTGGGGTCATGTATTGAAAATTAGCTGGTTGACTTTTATATTAAGAACTATGTAATGAAACAATTATGGTTTTATGGAATCATCTTTTACTTATATTTCTACCTTTTGTAATGATGTCGATCATATTTTGGTTATGTATATTCTCCTTGTTGAAATATTATCTTCTCTTTGTTGTTGTTTGCTGTTGATAATTGCTATATTAAGGGGGAGCAAACATCTGTGATAAACTCTAAAAGGGGAGAAATTAAAGAATGTTTCAGAAAAAGGAAGAGTTAACCATGTTTGATGATGTCAAAAAGGGGGAGAAATTAAACAAAAATTGGAGAAATTAAACAAAAATTTGAGAAATTAAACAAAAATTTGAGAAATTTGGTATCAGATAGAAATTAAACAAAAAGCCATCCATCAAAAGCAAAACCATAAATTATGAGCAATTAAAGAAAAAACAATCAAAACTACAAATTATGAGAAATTAATGAATGAATTGAAAATTTAAAGAACAATATCAAAAATACAATGCTAAGTACAATGCAAATAAGTAACTTTTAAATTACTTCTTTACATATGCTCTGATTCACTTTAAAAATTTAAATATGTTCTGATATACTTCAAAATTTAAACTTGCTCTGATACATCTTTTGAAATTTTATTTACCTTGATACATCTTAAGAAATTTAACTTACTCTGATACATCCTAAATTTTTTTTTAACTTGCTCTGATACATTATAAAATTTGCTCTGATACAGTGTGAAATTTTTTCTGATACATTATAAAATTTGCTCTGATATAGTGTAAAATTTTCTCTGATACATTATAAAATTTGCTCTGATACAGTGTGAAATTTTCTCTGATACATTGTAAAATCTTTTCTGATAACATTGTAAAAATTATTTTTCTTGCTTTGATACATTGCAAAATTTATTTTTCTCTTGCTCTGATATATCTTAAACTCAAAATGATCTAATACTCTTTTCAAATCTTTATGAAAATGGACAAACTATTTTTGCATATGACCATTTATATCACATGCCAAAAGAATCATATTTTTTTTCAAGCATATACACCTATAGTGCATTCTTTTGAAATTAATGCATTCACATAAATGCTTTTGTTCAAGTATTTTGTCATCATCAAAAAGGGGGAGATTGTTGCTCCTAGATTGATTTTGATGATTACAAAGCAGATTGAAGGGATACAAATATTTTAAATTGAAAAAGTCTTTATGCTCTTCAAGGGCAAAATCATAATTTTGCTAAAATCTTGATTTGATAGTATCATTTGGTAGAACAAATGATTTGTAAACTATTGGTGAAAATTTCATTATTTTTGGACTTATATTTTTGAAGTTATGAAGGTTTGAAGTGCATGAGTCGACTCATGAGTCAACTCATGACACTATGAGCTGA
Organism: Elaeis guineensis; assembly: GCF_000442705.2. Lineage (NCBI taxonomy): Eukaryota > Viridiplantae > Streptophyta > Magnoliopsida > Arecales > Arecaceae > Elaeis > Elaeis guineensis. The sequence continues at coordinate 44,034,448 of NC_025999.2, forward strand.
TTGGCACGCAAAAATTTTCCATGGCACGCTGGATTTTTGGCTTGGCACGACCTGTGAGTCGACTCATGAGTCTACCCACAAGGCATGAGTCGACTCATGAGTCGACCTCTGCTGATTTGGACCAAAAAGATCCAGAAACCACATCTCTGGTCTTTGCAACAGAAGTCGACTCATGAGTCGACTCCTGAAGCATGAGTTGACTCATGAGTCGACCCCTGCGACGGAAATCGTCCGCAACGGCTAGTTTTTTTGCCCGTTTTAATTTCCTTTTATGCTTCCTAAAAATGCTCTAACGGCTCTTTTTCTGCCTAATATGTTTTCTCTTGTTTCTTAAGGCTATAAAAGATTTCAAATGGTGAAAAAAAAAATGAGATCAAACGAGAGATCAAATATACATTTGAGAGGATCCAAAATATACACGAAGTGATCAACGAGATATTCGAGAGAAAAAGAAAAGAGGATCCAAAATCTACACGAGAGATTGTGAAAGAGATTCAAGAGCATTCAAAGAGAGAATTTTTCACGCCTATTGTTTCAACCTTGATCTAGAGATCCATCAAAGCCTTCAAGAAGTCTTCAATCAAAGATCATCCTCTTCTCAAGCATTCATTCAAGCATTCATCCACCTTGAGAAAATCCAAAAAGGGGATTCTTCATTTGAGTAAAGTGTTTTTATTGTTATATTCGCTCATTTAAGGAGCTGTTATTGTATTAATTTGTGCTCTAAATTTTCTTACTCTTTGTGAGTAATTGTTCTTATTTTTGGAAGATTTTCAAAACAAGAAAAGGTTGATCCGAACCTGAAATCGGAGTATTTTAGGTTAGCTTGTACCCGGGAAACAAGTAGACTAGCTTGGGATAGCTAGTGTCGGAGTTTTCGACTTTTGTATTCGGGTTGAATACAAGTATAGTGGATTGAAATTCCCAAGTAGGAGCTTGGGGAGTGGATGTAGGTGCAAGGTTGGCACCGAACCACTATAAATCCTTGTGTTTGTGGTGTGCTTTATTGTTTCTCTTTATTTCTTTATTATATCCTTGCATTCTTGCTTTAGGAAATTAATCTTGATTTAAAGTCTTTGTTCTCATTCATCATAAGTAATTAATTAAGTCTAAAATTTTTAGAAACCCAATTCACCCTCCCTCTTGGGTTGCATAGCTGGGCAACAATATATCAGCATTGTGTATAGACTCGGTCTTGAATAAAAAGTTAGGTTAGGCATCCCAAAAGGTAGATGATACCTGGTCAGACCATTAAAGAGATACTTCATTGGATTATCAATTTGACCCAATTAGTGGCTGAGTATTAACTAAAAAAATTTTAAGAGCTTTTCTTTCACCAACTCCCCACTTTACTCTTTGAATCCTCTAACTTAATGTGAGAGAGGTTTATTATCTTCTTGCAATTTAGTCCCCTTATTATCCACTACTTTTTTTTTTAACATTGTCCACTTTTTTACATGAACCACAATGCTTACTTAGGTGAAGGGGCCCAGTTACTCAGTAGGAAACCAATGTATTTTTTTTTTTAAATAAAAATTTTAAGGAGAATTTTTGCATACCTCGACCTTTCCACCTAATCTCTCATGAAGCAGATTCTTTATTGAGATCAGTAAGAAGAGGATTGTAGAATCACTCCTAAAATTTGGTCTAGTCTAAGCCCTACCATTCATTGGGTTTTTTTAATAATTTATTTCTCAGTATCTCTAAAATTATCTTGACTGTTAATCATTCATTGATTAGGATGCCTAATTAACTCTTAATCAAAATAAAATTCGGATACACAAAACTAATTATTTCTGACCATACTCGATCTTTGATTAATTTTTTTCCCTCCCAACTTAATCTACATTGTCCTCAATGGAGTAGGAAAGCAAAGAAAATAAAAAGAGAGAGTGCACCTGGGATAATTTTGCTTCGGAAGTTGAAGATAACTTCATTGATTAATAGGCTCTTGTTCTAAATTTTTGCAGCTGCAGTAAAATAAAAATTAAAAAAAAAGATGAAATCATTGGGTTGCCTCCCAACAAGCGCTAAGTTTTACATCTTCAGCCAGACATCAAGTTTATTATTCATTATAAAGTGGATCACACAGGTAGATGGTGTCGATTCGTTCTTTATGTGCAATTTTATCTACATATGGCTTCAGATGTTGGCCATTTACCTTAAATGTATTGCCATTTTGGGGGTCATGAATTTTAATTGCTCCATGTGGGAATATTTGTGTGACAATGAAAGGTCCATCCCATCGGGATCGAAGTTTATTGGGAAAAAGGCGTAACCTAGAATTGAAAAGCCATACCTTTTGATTTAGCTCAACGATTTTCTAAAGATATATTTGTCATGAAATACTTTGGTTTGAGCCTTGTAAATTTGCGAACTCTCGTATGCATCGTTGCGAAGTTCTTCCAGTTCATTGATTTGCAACCTTCGATTAGAACCTGCATTCTTCATGTTAAAATTAAACATTCGTATGGCCCAGAGTGCACGATGTTCTAATTCAACCGGCAGATGACAAGCTTTGCCATAAACTAATCGGTAGGGTGACATACCGATAGGGGTTTTAAAAGCTGTACGGTAAGCCCATAATGCATCATCTAAGCGAAGAGACCAATCCTTTCTATCGGGCCTAACCATCTTTTCTAAGATATGTTTAATCTCCCTATTTGATACCTCTACCTGACCATTAGTTTGGGGTTGATATGGTGTGGCCACTTTGTGTATAATATTATATTTTTTCATAAGTACTTCAAAATATTTATTCATAAAATGAGTCCCCCCATCACTAATGATCACCCTTGGGAAGCCAAATCGACTAATGATGTTTCGTTGGATAAAACTAGTTATAACTTTATTATCATTAGTCTGTGTAGCTATTGCCTCCACCCATTTTGACACGTAATCAACTGCCACCAGAATATATTCGAATCCAAACGAGGCTGGAAAAGGTTCCATGAAATCAATCCTCCAAACATCGAAGATTTCTACTACTAAAATGGGGGTCAGCGGCATCATATCCTTCTTGGATAAATTATCTGTTTACTGACATTATAGACAACTTCAGCCAAATTCATGTGCATTCTTGAAAAGCGTTGGCCAATAAAACCCACTCTGCAGTACTTTTGCTGCAGTTTTTTCTACTAAAATATCCCCCACATGCCGAAGAATGGCAAAAAGTGAGAATACTTTGGAATTCACTTTCGGGGACACAACGGCGAATAATTTGACCAGGACAGTATTTGAATAGTTTAGGTTCCTCCCAAAAATAATGTTTAATTTACGAGAAAAATTGATCTTTTTCTTATTTTGTCCAGTGAGAAGGTACTTGTCCTGTTGACAAGTAATTGACAATATGGGCAAACCATGGAGGATGGCTAGAGAAGATTGCGAAAAGTTGTTCGTCAGAAAATTTTCCTTTGACCTCATCTATGCCTATCATGTGTTCAACTAAGATCCTGAAGATGTGATCAGCTACCACATTCTCGAAACCCTTCTTATCTCGGATTTCCAGATCAAATTCTTGTAAAAGAAGGATCCATCTGATCAAACGCGGTTTAGTATCTTTCTTTGAGAGGAGATGTTTCAGAGCCGCATGATCAGAGTAAACTAGAACCTTAGACCCTAACAGATATGAGTGAAATTTTTCAAGGGCGAACACTACTACTAGTAGCTCTTTTTCTATTGTGGTGTAATTTAATTAGGCATCGAAAAGAGTCTTGCTAGCATAATAGATCACATGTGGCTCCTTATTGATTTTTTGGCCTAAGACAGCACCTATTGCAAAGTAAGAGGCATCACACATAATCTCAAATGGAATGGACCAATCAGGGGGTTTTATTATGGGTGCTATTATCAGGACTGTTCGTAATGTGTTGAATGCTTTCAAACAGTCTTCGTCAAAGATAAATGGTGTGTCCTTGGCCAACAGATTGCACAAGGGTCTTGAAATCTTGCTAAAGTCTTTGATGAAGCATCTATAAAATCCGACATGACCTAAGAAGGATCGTATTTGTCGGGCCAAAGTAGAGGGTGGTAGTTTTGAAATGACCTCAACTTTGGCTTTATCTACCTCGATCCCTCTTTCAGAAATAATATGTCCTAATACAATTCCCTTCCGCAACATGAAATGGCTCTTTTCCCAACTTAGGACGAGATTTGTCTCCATACACCCTTTAAGAACTTTGGAAAGATTATGGAGACAATCCTCAAAGGTGGTTCCAAACATAAAAAATCATCCATAAAAACTTCAAGACATTTGTCCACCATATCTGAAAAAATGTTCAGTATGCACCATTGAAATATAGCGGGTGCATTGCAGAGCCCGAATGGCATACGTCGAAAAGCGAAGGTACCATAGGGGCAGGTGAAGGTAGTCTTTTCTTGGTCATCCGAAAATACAGGTACTTGATTGTACCCTGAATAACCATCAAGAAAATAGAAGAAACTTTATCCTGCTAACCGTTCTAAGATTTGGTCGATGAAGGGCAATGAAAAATGGTCCTTCCTAGTAACGGCATTTAGTTTTTCTATAATCTATGCATACTCACCATCCAAATGATATGCGAGTGGGAAGTAGTTCACCTTCTTTGTTCTCAACCACAGTAATACCTGATTTTTTAGGTACTACTTGAGTGGGACTAACCCATTTACTATCGGATATAAGGTAGATGATTCCAGCATCTAACTACTTTACCACCTCTTTTTTTACTACTTCATGCATGTTTGGATTCAATCTCCTCTGCATATCTCGATGGGGTTTGGTATTTGCCTCAAAATGAATATGGTGCATGCAAATGGAAGGGTCAATTCCTTTTAAATCGACAATGGACCAACCGATAGCCTCTTTGTATTCCTTCAGAATACCAACCAATTGTGCTTCCTAATTAGGGGTCAAGTCTGATGCAATGATTGCCGGAAGGGTTTCATTGGGTCTTAGAAATACATACTTGAGCGTAGCAGGAAGGGGTTTCAATTCTAACGTAGGTGGTGATTCTAAAGATGGGACTATTGGTGTACTGGCTAATGTGGGCAATAGCTCATACTTGATTGTCCATGGAGGAGTGGTTTTATCATATGGTGTATCCAACAAGGTGTTAACTTCTTTCATATATTCTTCAAAGTCATACACTCCAAAGTGAGCCAAGCAAGTATCTAAGGGGTCTGGTGCTAGAATTGTGGGTGTTGCATCTTCTATAATGTCTTCTAGTATACTTCGAAGCAACTATCCATTGATGGTCCTTGGGAAGCACCAAACACATTCAGTCTCAGTTTCTTATTCCCAAACGATACATCCATGACTCCTGTCCTACAATTAATGCATGCATTTGCCATAGCTAGGAAGGGTCATCCTAAGATAATGGGAATTTGTCTTGGGTTGCCACTTAGTTCCATGTCGAGAACCAGAAAATCAACTGGAAAATAAAACTCATCTACCTTGACCAAGACATCCTCAAGCATTCCACGTGGTTTCTTAATTGATCTGTCGGCTAATTATAGTGTGACTGATGTGGGTTTCAGTTCTCCAAATCCAAAAAGTTCATACACCGAACTAGGTAAAAGATTCACACTTGTCCCTAAGTCCAGAAGAGCTTTTTCAATGTGATAATCTCCTATAACACAGGAAATGATGGGGGCTCCTAGGTCCTTAAGCTTTGGAGGAGTGGCATGCTGGAAGACAGAACTAGCCTGTTCAGTGAGGTATACTTTCTTTGAGATTTATGATCTAGATTTATATTTTTGGATGCACAAATCCTTCAAAAATTTGGCATAAGCAGAGACCTATTTGATTGCATCTAGAAGGAGAAGATTAATTTGGACTTGCTTAAATAATTCCAACATCTCGTCAAGTCTTCCTCCCTTCTTATCTGCAGGAATAGGGGCTTTTAGGATATCCAGAAATGGGGCTTTAGGCAAGTAAGATGATTCTGATGCAGTTGGTTCATTCTCTATTTTAAGGTCCTCCTTGTTCTTGGGTGATTTGGCTTCGATTAGAGGTTTAGGGTTGGTCTCATTGGTTTTACTAGTGTGTTCAATGACCTTCTCACTTCTCAAAGTCATGATTGATTTGGCATGTTCAGAAAAAGCTTCTGGGGTATTAGAGCTCTCAATCACAAATTGCCCTCTTGGGTTGCTCTTGGGTTGGCTAGGTAATTTTTCTCCTTCCGTCCTACTGAATGCAGTCACTAGTTGACCTATTTGGGTCTCTAGCTTAGTAATGGATTGTGTGTGGGAGTTAAGGGTCTGAGTGTTGACTTCTAATCGTTCTAGTGCTTTCAGAACTTTTTTCTCAAAAGTTGAGCTATGACCAGTAGTAGACAGTTGAGGAGTATTTTGAAATTGATGGTATGGTCCATGCCTATATGTTGGATCCTGATATTGAGGTCGAGGTGCGGTAGGGCCAACCACTGGTTGTGGTTTTCAGAAAAAATTTGGATGGTTTCTCCAGCTGGGGTTATAAGTGTTCGAATATAGATCGTTTCCTAGTCTGCGAGCTTGTTGGACTTGAGCTTGCTGAACCTGCTCGTGCACAAACTCAGAAAATTGAGGTGCAGCTGGGCATTCACTAACAAAATGGTTCGGACTTGCACATAATATACAAACTTCTTAGATTGGGTTAGGTGGAATCGGGGATTATCCAGTATTTAGAAGACGGTCTAATTTTTGGGACAGTTCATCTACCTTACTGTGGATATCCATGATGTTTCCAATCTGATAAATTCCACTTCTTTTTTGTTGAAGCATGGGTTGTTCTCTAGAGGTGGCAGACATATGATGTAGGGAATTCTCACTAAGTGTTTCAAAGAGCTGCCAGGATTCATCCTCACTCTTTAGCATGAATGTCCCACCACATGATGCATCAACCATTTGTCAGTGTTTCTCTGATAGACCATCATAAAAACATTGACAAAGTTGTCATTTAGGGATAGCATGGTGTGGATATTTACGAATGAGGTCCCTTAACCTTTCCCATGTCTCATGAAAAAGTTCACCCTCCAATTGGGAAAAACTAGTGATAGCTTTTCTAATTTGATTTGTTTTTCCAATTGAAAAGTATTTTTTGAGAAATTCTCTCTGAAGATGTTCCCAAGTTGAAATGGTTATAGAGTCTAAGGAGTTTAGCCAATGCTTGGCTTTGTCCTTAAGTGAGAAAGGGAACAGTTTCAACCTAAGGGCATCATCGAAGAAGTTTTGGATTTTTACAGTGGAACAAATTTCAAGAAATTCATCCAAGTATTTGTATGGGTCCTCGTTACTAAGTCCATAGAATGATGGTAATATTTGAATAATGCTAGACTTAATCTCATATTGGGTAGCTTCTACTGGAGGTGCTTGAATGCTTGGAGAGTAGGTATACGAGGATGGAGTGAAATATTTTTTCAATAGGCGTGGAGGATTAGCCTCACCAGGTGCAGCCATGTTTCTAACTTGGATAGTCCTAAGAGTCTTTTCTAATTCTTCGTCTAATGGTTGCAAGTCGGGTTTTAGTGATCGTCGACCTAACATGCAACTAAAAGGTCTATGTAGGACTATCCTAGTCTGTTAAGGATTATTTTTTTTTTATTAAGAGGAGAAGAAAAGAGAGAAAAGAGTTCTAAAGAAGAGATCCTAAGAAGTCCTAAAACTAATAGAAGAATTAGTTGTGGTTAGATTTTAATTACAATCAAGTAAGCACACAGTGGACTCTCTGTCCTAAAGTTATCCTAGTTTTAGACAGCTCCTAACTATAGTTAGCCTTCAAGCCCTCCAAGTCAGAGCTTGACCAACCAACTGGCCCGATAAGTGTAAGGTCGGTGGGAGTCCCTCCGTTGCTTTCCTTAAACACCAATTAAATTGGCCAGGTCAGTGAACGGAACCAATTAAAAACCACCTTCCTTCAGGCCCGGTCGTCCCACGAACCACTTGCCTAGACACCAGCTAGCTGACCAAGTCTAATCTGGTTTAACTCTCAGGGTCACTTGTCCTAATGAGCTCGAAATCCTTAGGGGTCAACGTCTAATTAATTTTAGATTAAGGTCTAGGTTATACAAATGCAAGCGAGTGATTTGTGGGCCAAGGAAGGGTGATCAAATCCTCACCTTATCTTAGTTAATGGGTTGCGCCCTTAAAGTTATTATGGAGATGCAATGCAGAGAAACAAGGTGTCCAATCATGTTAGAAATTTTTATATTTGAGGTTACGCTATTTTAGTTAAGTGTTATGAAATGTCAGTGATTTTTTTTTTTTAATTCAACCATGCCAAGTCTCTGGCAACGGACGCCAAAATTTGATGCATAGTCATTGATAGCATCAAAAATAACTCTACTCACTACGTAGGTAGGATGAGTCGAGATCTTATCCTCAGGGAGCTTAGGCTAAGTTGAGATTGCAAAATAAAAGAAAGAAGCATTGTTTTGATTTAAAAATAAATTATCTTAAAATTGATGTAATTAGAAAATAAAGAGCTCGGGAGTTTTGAATTAATTTTACACTAGTAGAGTTGCATCTCTTTTTTTTAATTAAATAGATACGATTAATCTTAGAAAAAATATCTATCTTTTCTCGACACACCCTGTACCATAGATCATGGTGCGTCTCCAAAAAGTACTAGGTAAACAACTCTTCTTTTCTCGGCATGCTCCGTACCCGTAGATCATGGTGCATCTCCAAAAAGTAAAAGTTGTTCCTAATATTGATCTAACATAAAAGCATAAATAAAAGTATATAAAAGAGAGCAAATAAAGAACTCATGACGATTTAAATAAAAAGCATAATCTTGTTGCATATAAAGAAATACAAGAAAGTTTAGAACAATAAACCCACTCTGTATCGTTACAAATTTTCTTCTCCACTCTCGAGACTGCTAGCCTAGCTGCTCATGGAGTAATCCCTTTCTCTTCTTCTATGCAAGGCTCTAGAAGAATTTCTGGGCTCCCCCTTCAAATTGGAGTACAAAAGCCTTTTTATAGGTGTTAGGAGGGAGGAGTTTTACATGGTTTTCAGATGTGGGACTAAAGAAAATACTAAGGATTAAAAGATGGATGGATGAGATGGAAAGATCACAAGCAGATAAAAAAAATACAAATTCTTCCTCTTGAAGTATTTCCAAGTATTATATTTTTTCCTTTAATTTTCAGATCCATCTGCTATCTGTTCGCCACTGTGTCCGTGCGCCTGCAATGCCGGGCGAACCCACCATGCCGTGCGAACCCGCTATGCCGTGCGCCCGATGCCGCACTCTGCCACCGTGCGCCCGCCATGCCGCACGCCCATGCCCACACTACCGTGCGCTCACACGTGCATAGCTGTTAGGAAACGCTCCTTTTTGGTTTACAAAAAGAAACTTTTGTTTCTTTAAAATGATGCCTATATCCTTTTTGGGTTCCTTGCATAGTATCTTCATTTTCTATAATACTATATGCATCCTTCTTTATTTTAATTTTGTTTTAAGTTCAATTTTCTTCAATCTTAAGTCTTTTTGATCTGCGAATCGGACTCTTTGTATCGACGATCACCTTTCCTGTAAAACATAAAAAGAAGCATCAAATTCTTAATAAATAAATAAATTAAATATAATTTTCTATTTTAAATGACTTAAATTAGGTGTTATCACATACTCATTAGGGGTAGTGAGTAGATAATAGTATGATCCAGAAAAAAACCATTGGAAGGTCGTAAAGACCATTCTTAAGTATTTAAGAAATACTAAGGACCAGTGGCTTATATATGGTGAAACTGACTTGAAACTTGTGGGGTTCACTGACTTCAACTTTCAGTCAAATCATGATGATAGTAAGAGTGTGTCGAATTATATTTTTATCTTAAATAGTAGAGCAGTCTACTGAAAAAGTTTTAAGCAGAATACTGTGGCAGACTCTGTTTGCGAAGTAGAGTATATCGTGGCATCCGATACGGTGAAGGAAGCATATGGTTGCAGAAGTTCATTGATGAGCTCAGAGTGGCACCCTCCATTGATGACCCTATTTTGTTATACTACGACAATACTAGAGTTATTGCTCAAGCCAAGGAGCCGAGATCCCATCAGCGTACCAAACATGTTCTGCACCGTTATCACTTTATCCGGGAGATCATAGATTGAGCTGATGTCGACCTTCAGAAGATCGATGGAAGGGAGAACCTGACCGACCCATTTACTAAAGCTCTCAAAATCAAGAGTTTGATGATCACAAATCGAAGATGGATATACGATACTATACTGATTGGCTTTAGTCCAAGTGAAAGTTATTGAGAAATGTATCCCAAAGTCAATCATTAGACGATTGTGCTCATCTTATAAACTGTATATAAATTTTTATTAATAAAAATTATTTGATATTTTTATTACAGATGGACCATCTTTGAACTCCTGTATTGCAATGAAGTCCTTAGGACTATATATATTAATCGATAAAGGAGGATTTATCATTAAGTTCTTAAAATTATTTGCGACCAAAATGATATACTATTACTAGGACGATAGCGATATCAAGTGTAGGTCGTTTATAAGTTGATTATCCTCTTAACCAAAAAGTATGAAGATACTGTTATGGCATGCAGATGGAATGTAGGAGTACATTCGCATAGAATGTGACCATGTACCGAGCACTCTGCTGTCAAGAGTAGCTTATAAAGGGTATGAGTATAAGTGTCCCTCTGATCTGAGACCACCACGGTGACTTATAAGCAACTCACTGTACTTTAGTATCGGACTATCTAAGTTTCTAACTTAGTGACAGAAGGATACTAGGTGCAATCAAGTACTTATCAAGTCGGTGTGTGAGTCAAGATGTAATTGACCCCTCTGAATTGGTAGGAAATATGCATCAATATATTTTAATTTAGCAAAACCTTGACCAGGATAATCCATGAGATGGATTTGAAAGGTTAAAATATAATGTGGTCGAATTAATTAGGGTTGACAGTTAAATTCTAAGTCACCTTGAGTATTTGGATCAAAGGGATGAATTATATGGTAACCATACGCCAGTAGATTCTAGAAGGTTGCTTTGCAACACTTCGATCCATTCGATCATCATTGCTAGATAGTTATATCGATTGGTATAGAAAGTTATTCCTATGCTACTAGCTTAGATTCGAATCTATGGGGTCACATGCATTAGAAGATTTGATCAGATCTAATGGCTGAAGAGTCTAATTGGATTGTGACTCTGGTGAAGAGTCCTACTTGGACTAGGACTCTGTGGGAGAGTCCCACTGGGACTGAGACTCTACCATTTATGGAGAATTAATTAGTAATTAGATTACTAATTGACTCAATTTGATTGAGTAAAGAGTTTTGGAACAAGTCTAATTGAATTAGATTCAGTTCGACTCAGATTGGGATTGATATGATCAAATCCGATTACAAGAGAAATTTGATCCTGATTCGATCAGGATTTGGACTTAGATAATTTCTAATTGCGTTAAAAATTTGATGAGATATTTAGATTTTTAATTAGATTAGGTTCATTTCTATCAGTGGTTTCAATCCAAATTTGATTTGGATTAGAATTGAATTAGAAATGAAGAGTCCAAGTTAGACTTGGACTCTATCCTTATTTTTTGCGCCACATCTGGATCCATGCCTATTTCTCCACATCTAATTGGATTTGGATTGTGATTTTAGGTATATGAGAGAGGATCTAATAAGAGTCATCAGCTATAGCTGATGAGTCATAATATTATCTCTTCTAATTCGAATGAGATCCGAATTAAAGATAAGATGCAGACTAGGAAAGAAATTTTTTATATATGATATATTGTTAGAGTCATATTATATTTTTTCTTATTTTTTTTGAGCAATTCTTTTACATGTGAGACTGTAGATTTCTTCTCCATGAAATAATTTTTTTGGAATTTTTGGGGATGCCAAAAAGGGGTTTTGGCATTGATTCATGGCATCCTTTTTGGAAAGTCCTAATTCCTAGTCTATAAAAAGGGGATCCCTCTCTTGGATGTCCCATGATCAATTTTCTTATAGATTTTTTATTTTTAGAGCCTCTTCTCCTCCTCCTCTCTTCCTCCTCCAGATCTCCTATTACTTTGGAGTATCCAGGGTGCTTGTAGTAGAAGAAAGAGGTCAGCTGTCGAAGTTGTTCGCAGACTAACATCTCTGAGCCCCTGATCTATGCCAGTCTTCATGTGGATTTTTCTATAGAGGCCAGATGACTTTGTGTGGCTATGAGTGATCTGAGGAACACCCTCTCCAATCATTGGATTAGAGGAGATCAAGATCAAAATTTATTTGGTAACGATCTCTAACTTATTTTGATTTCTATGGTAGATCTTATAGTTAGATCTAGAATTTTAGCATCGATGAGATCGATGTGATTTTATTTTTAGATCTAAAGCATATATTTTTTATATCAAAAATTTTGATGTGGTAGGCAAAAATTAGATCTTATATGTAATTAAGATTAAATTATTTAATCTATTATTTCTACTGCATAAAATTTTTAATTGCATATACTGCACTATCAAAAATTTTTTTAAGCCCCTCCTTGATCTTGAGGGATGGCTTAGGGTCATCGAAGGGGTGACTAGGAGCCGAGTCATAGGATTCGATCATAGCTTCAATCCTCCAACAACTCGATACTCTTAGGCATCCTCACAAGCCTCTACATCCCAGACTTGGAGCGATGCGCACGTGAAGGAGGTCATGTAGAGGCTTCTGAGCCAGTGACCTCTAAGTTTCTAAGATGATGTCCATGATACGGTTGTGGTGAATATTTGGGATCTATAGCTATGTGACCAGCTGGGCTCATTATCTCAGCCATCACCATCAGATAATTCTATTAGTAAACTCTTTTACTTGTTTTAAGTTTTCATATTTAGAAGCTTCATATATTTAACCTTGAGTCGAAGAAGGAGATCTAGGGACTAAAAATTCAATCTAACCATTCAATTGATGGGCCGGATATGTCTATAGTTCTATATCATCGAATAAAATGTGTAGGAATAATTTATTCAAGAATCGAAGGAGTGTATCGAAAGATATACCTCCGTATCGAAAGATATACCTTCATATCAAAATTTATTAATAATATTTTATTTTTTTTCATTTCAGGATGTTGGAATATCTGACTCTCATCCATCAGCTGTTGGAGAGGAGCAAGAGGATGAGGAGGATCTGGGCTGATTTTTTTATCTTGATGTATTATTATTTTTTGATACTACTCATAAAATTATATAATTTATATTTTTAATATAATAATTAATTTTTATTTATAATTATCATATTTTCTTTAGATTTTAATTATAATAGGTGTTAGGAACCATAATTGATTGTGATTAATTAAAATAGATTTTAAAAAATATTATCATTAATTTTTTTAAAAAATAAAATTAGTTATTATCGATGGTATTAGTGACAGCTTTAGCTATCGCTAATAACAAAATATTATTATGAACCTTTTTAAAAAAATAAAATTAAATATCATTAGCGACATTAGTGATGACTTGAGGCATCTCTAATACTTATTAGTAATGACATTAGCGATAATAAAGCCATCACTAATTATTTTTATTTTTTTTAAATTTTGTTTAAAATAAAAAAATAAATAGTGATGGAACTTAGCCATCACTAATGTCATTACTAATAGTCTTCATTAGCGATGGATAAAAGTCCCGTTGCTAATAAGGACAATTAGTGACTAGAATTTTTCAACCATTAGTTAACAACAATAAGCCATTGTTAATAGTATTAGAGATGGCAAAATGACTATTAGCAACCATAATTAGCCGTCGTTAATAGTCAATTTTTTTTAGTGACTATAGCGACGGCCAATAGCGAGTTAGAAGATGATGTCCTATTGATATCTGATGAGGTATCTATTTTTTTTCAATAGTAAATTTTAAATTCTATATGTACTCATCATGTTTATTGTAGAAAGGAGCTGTTTGATTTTTTGAAGAGCAGTGAGAGCATTGTTCATCTACCAGATAGATCGAGTTGTACGATCAGAGACATTGGGATGGTTAGCAGGAGGACACATGATGGTGTGGTGAGGAGATTGGATGAGGTCTGATACATTTATGATTTCAGATAAAATCTTATCTCACTGAGCAGACTGGATTCAAATGGTTATAGGTGGGTAGCTGGTGATGGAATCTTGAAAGTTATGCATGACGATAGGATTATTCTGAAAGAAAAAAAGAGGAGAAGAGGACATTACTATTGACAGGGAGCCCAGTGTGAGGTAGAGTTTCAGGAGCCAGGAGGAGCCTAGAGCGAAATGGAGCTCCAGATGGAGGGGATAGGTACAAGATGTGAGACTCGGAAGGATGAGAGGTGATGCTGCAGAGTGAATTTTCTATTATCATAGGAGACTTCCTTGAGCAAGTCTTTGGTCAGAGTGGACACAGCCCATGATGGAGGTGGTATCAAGCGACCTAGCTTGACTCTCATGTTTGCCCATCTATGAGATAGCAGACATGCCCTAGGACGTGGAGGCAAGATGGATCACAAGCTCTCAGAGACAGATGAAGACTGAACATCGAGTCAAGGTAGAGATTGTTGAAAAAAATATCTCGAGATTCTATCCACAATAAATCCAAAATGAGATCTCGAATGATGAATGGAATCCAACAAGGCTAAGATAAGCCCAAATGGAGTCCAGAAGATAGAGATACGTGCGAGAGAAGGTCAGTACCAGGTTGCTACGGCCCACAGATTATCGGAGGGGGCCCACGGGCTGGCGTGGTCGAGGCTCATGCGGACCAGCCTAGGTGCCGTGGGTTGACCGCAGGCGTGCGGCCCAGGCAGGCATGCGTGGGTGTGGCCTAGTGCATGGCCCTGGCCCAGCAGGCGTGCAGCACACCCAGGCCATGGTTTCACATGGCTTACGTGGATCGATGGTCCACAGGCATAGGAGGGCAGTCCACAGTCATTTCCCCACCGTTTCGCATGATCCACTGTGGATCGAAGCATGATCCAACAACCATCAGAGCTACCGATGAAGGTCCGATGATCCAGATTGATTTCAAGGTTGATCAGGAAGCAGGAAATGCCTGATTGCATGATCGAATGATCGTGATTCAAATCGATCATGATTGAATGGTCCAAAAGGATTCTAAGGTTTGATTTGAGCCTGATATATGCTTGAAATACTTTTTTGATGATTTTGAAGCCTCTATATAGCTCCGATTGATGAGCCATTTATTACATTGTATAGCTGGTGAAATTCTGATCGTGCAGAGAGGCTTCTTAAGAAGTTTCAGAGAGCTTTTATGAGGATTTTGAGGCTTCTTGTTGAAAGATCTTTATACAAGCGTTGAGTGTTAAGTTTCTTTTATATTTATTTGATTTTTTTTGTCTCATAGTGAAGCTTGCATGCCACGTAGAAGTAGACTTGAGGCCAATTCATGTTATCTTAATTGTTTGTATTTCTCTCTCTCTTTCTTCTTTTTTCTTCCTCAACAAGTGTATTAGAGTACAATGGTGCTGCTACTACTAGTGCGGTGCTGCATTGGTCTGCTGCACCAATGCAGTCACCACCGTCGGTGTAGCATGGAGTTGCTGCATCGTGTGGATGGTGGTGGTTAAAGTCTACATCTGTTGAAAAACAGGTTGAACCGCTCTGCACTGATGGTACCCACTTGCTCAGAAGGTGGTTGAGGGACCTCTGATAATGGTTGCGTCAGAGCCCACTGACTAGCCACATTCTTCACAGGTTGGGAGGTAGCAGCGGCATTAGATCATCAAGAAGATGTCCTGCATGGGGCTATGGTCTCGATCTTTTTCTTTTTTTCAAAATCGGATCAAGGATTCTTTCTCTAGCACCAATCTATTACCACTGAAATCTAGGACTCAGTTGGAAAGACTAGAGTGGCGGTGCATTCTTCTGGAAGAGAGACCTGCAAGGTAAGTCCTGACCAGAGTTAGCTCCGGTGAGAATCCTTCGATGCTCAACTCAGAATTCTTAAAAAATAGATGAAAAGTAGTGTAGAAAGAGATCAGCTACACATACCTTGGGGGGCTCCTGGAGGTCCTTTCATAGGCGAGGGCTAAAGAGCCATTTTGGACAGATTTTGTGGTCGATTTAGGCTGATATGCTGGATTTTTGATCGAAATTTTTGAGATCAAATGGTTATACTTGCCTCATCTGTTTCGAAGTCAGCTAAATATCATGGGCACATTTGAATTTTGAAATAGGGGTGTATATTGGATTAGACCAACTTTTTTTGTTGAGGCTTTGGCATGGTTCGATGGGGGCATGTGCTGAAGGAAAGAAGCGACTAGAGCTAACTGCATCTAGTGAGATAAAAATTGAGGAGGGCTGAAGCATACCTACAGCTAAAGTCAGAGATCAATCAATTCAGGTGTCCAGTCATCTGTAGATGTTGGATAGATATTGGATGTCAGCTACCATAAAGACTGAGATAGGCTTGAGGCAGAAGTCAAGATTGACAGGTCTAAAGTTATGCACTGAATGACTTCAGACGGTTCTTTTATGGTACAGGTGAAACACATATTCCTTCGAAATTGAACACTTCCATCCCTAACTGCACCATGACATCAGCCTTATATATCATACCACCTATCTTTCAACTAATCCATGTCTTTGGCTTTGATTATAAATTTCCTTCCAATATTATTTATACTTATCTAGAAAAAATAGAAGTAGAAACAAACATAAGAAAAGCAGAAGGGATTTTATAAAATAAAGTTCATTAAATAATTTTATATGATTATCCATACATATTGTGGCATTATTAGCTTTTTTTAAATATGTTATTTTAGAAAGAAAGAAAGTAGAAGTTGCTCTTCAGTAATGGATGGGAAGTTTCAGAATTTGATGGATTTGATAACCATATGAATTTTCTTCAAGATACAAGAATATCCGTATAACTGCAGTATTATTAATTTTTTTAAAATGTTATTTAATTAGAAAAAAGAAAAGTAGATGCTGATTTTTTTAAGTAATTGATGGGAAGTTTCAGAATTTGATGGATTTGATAACCGTATGAATCTTCAATTCAAGATACAATAACAAGAAGCTTTAATGTGTTTTATTGCATATGATAAGTCTTTTTATGCAGCCCTCACTGTTATGATCCAGGTGGTGCCCAAAGCCCAGGGGACCAAGGCTAAGGCCAAAGTCCATCATTCATGAGGGCTTCATGGAGGCTCTAGGGCTAGTTGGGCCCTAGGTTGAAAGGCTGTGGGCCTTTCGGGTTCTTAAGGTCTAGGTTAGTGGACCTCAAGGGCAACTCTTTATGGGCCAGGTCTGAGCCCAGGATAGGTGAGATTAGGTCAAGTCATGGGTGTACATGGCTTGGGTTAACCTAATCTCCCATAGAGTTGGTCAAGGGAGTTTTGGGTTTGGATCACTTGACCCTGTGTTTATATATACATGTACTTGTATAGGTTTGATTAAACCAAGAAAATACAGAACTCTTTCTCTCAAATCTCTCTCTCTCTTCTCCCTCTCTCTCCAGCCATTCTCCATGCCCCAGAAGCAAGAAATCCTAGGGTTTCTTGCCGCCAGATCCATAAAGGAAAGAAAGCAAGAGCGCTAGCCCCTTCCCCCTTGCAGCCGCCAACCAGATTGCTCCCCTCCTCTCTTGCAGCCACCCAAACACCAGGTCCAAGACTTGAAATCTCTTAAGAAGAGGTTGGTACAAGTCTCTCTCAGATTTTGGAGTTGATCTGAGGTCGTTTGAGGTGCGGGTGAGATCTCCATCAACAGATCTACAGGAAAGGCTACAGCAGGACATATCTGCAAGGTCTGTCTCCATCTACCTTCTTTCCTATCTAGAATGCCCCAATTTGAGATCTATGAATTGGAAGACCTCGCTCCAAGCCTGATCTAGTTGGGTACCAGATCTTAGATTTTTTAGAGGTGTTTTTAGAGGCGTTCTCATCTGGAACGTAAGGCTGATGAAGAAGACAGCAACCAGGCTGATTTCATCAAGGGCCTTAGATCGAGTCCAGAAGTCTCCAGATTTGTTCGTTGCTGGTTTCGCTGCAGCCAAGATCCGTGGGAGGAGTCAGGATCGTGCTCCAACACTCACAACTAGGCTGAAGTCCATCAATTTGGTGAGAATGGTTTTATTTTGGTCTATTTGCAATGACAATGTTTTTTTTTAATAAAACAAGCACAATAATATCATGTAAAAGGTATTATTAGAGTGCTACCAAAAGATAAAAGAGCATTATTAGAGATGGTACATATGATATAAAAGGATATTATCGATGTGCGAGAGCGAAAACTCCATGGAGACGGATTTTGGGGAGTTGGGATCTGAGAGGAGGAGAAAAGCAGGGATAATAGATACTTCATCCGAAGAAAGATGGTGTTGAGTGTGGTTTAAATTTTGATGTGATCCATAGTATAGATTTGATTTTAGA